>NW_024868927.1:0-32209 GCF_013358625.1 Macadamia integrifolia
TTCTTACCAGTTTGTAAATCCTTTTCTTATCCCATAGATCTAAGTAATTTCCCCTAAAAAAAATAGAAAATGAAAAGAAGTTGTGACATAATTGAGCTAGAAGATGAGCTTTGGGCCAATGTCTTCATAAAAGGCTAACCTTAATACTATCTTTCCATAGTTTGAGCCTATTTCTTCAAAAATATTATAATAACTATTTACATCTAGGTAGTTGCCAAATGATTTCTTATCATGGTTCAAGATCTCGGTGACATCTCGCTATTAACTCATTTTTGGCATGGCAAGACGAGAGCACAGGCGATATATAAAATGTACAATATCTCGGTCGAGATCTCAGTGAATATCTCTGTCTTGACTCGACACAAGATCAAGTCACATGGGGTACATACATAATTTGGACCCTCAACTCAACCCAACTCAACCCAACTCAACATAACTCGATATCTCTCGCCTATCTCTCTCTATTGTGAAGATAAAGTGAGCTTTTGATGGTTTTTCTTGCCAAATCTCTCCTCTACAATGTAGATTAACAACTTCAACACTTGGAAATTGGATATCACTTCATCATCAACCTTTGGAGATTCTTTTCTTCTCAAGAACAATTTTAGGTAAACACTTCTCAAAACCATTTTTTTTTTTCATAGAAACATAGTCATAGTTGTTTGTTTCTATTGTGGAATAGCCTACGGTGAAGGGTCCGAAGTCAAAATACCATTTTGGGTTTGATTTTTAAGCAACTGAGGTTTTCACTATGTTTATAAGGCCTAAAATAGGCTAATTAACGAGTTTCAGGGGGCTAAAAAGCCAATATGGCCACCAAAACCAACCACCGAGATGACCGGAAAAAAAAATACCAGATCTCAGGAAGCGAGATCTGGCTAAATCCTGGTATTTTTTCCCAGCGAAACCTATGTCGCGATCGAGATCTTGAACCTTATTTCTCATTCCATACTCTATTATGTCTAATGGTTACCAAACAGTATATATATATATATATATATATTTTTTTTTAAATAGGCCATAAACAAAACATAAGTGATACCAAAGAGAGCCTTAGTTATGTTTCTAGCATTTACAGTTTCTACTCCATCCTTGAATTTGAATATTTATTATGTCGTTTTGAGTTGAGTTTATAGGATCTAGAGACTAAGAAAGAGATGAGAGATGTGACAATGGAAAGAGTGAAGAGTCTATTCATTCTCTTTGTTTATAATTGTGGCAGCGTTAAGGAATTCCTTCATTACAGAAGTTTTAGCTTAACTGTAGAAGAAACTACTCAATTGCAATTAACCAAACTATGGATAAATGCAAAAGATAAATATGCTTATACATATATACCAGACATCATGCTGCATTAGAGTATTAATTGGAATTTGGAAAACTATTATTCTGGATTTCATAATCAACCTTCAATGCTATCAATGACATTATGCTGCATTGTGTTCTATACATGTTACAAGTTAAGACACAAAAGAAATGATTTATTACCGAGGAACGAGAACCCAAACAGTGCATCTACTATTATGTCAAAGTCATTTGACAAGTCAATAGGTAGGTCTTCCATTGACAAGAAAGGGATTGACAGTGATTCGAGCTACAAAAAAACATAGGAAACATTTATAATTAATGGGTGCAACCTTTTCATTCACAGGACGTTTAAATTTCGCTTACCACAGTACCTGAGTAACCAGACCACTATAAAGAGCCTTGGGAGTACGTTTTGGATAACAAACATATGGTTTATATCCAAAGTGATGCAGATGACGAGCAGCAACCAGGCCATCACCACCATTATTTCCCGGACCGCAAATAGCAAGCACACGACCATATTCATTTGGTCCGTAAACCTGCCAAAATAATGATTTCAAATGCAATGAAACATCATTTGACTTCATTAAAATCTACAAGATCTTACAGAATGTGGTTGTAAAGATGAAGAAGGTAGTTTCAACAATAGGAGACCCAGGGCAAATGGATACTTGATTCTCTTTAAGGGATTGCAGTGGTTGAGTGATTCAGGCATTTTAATGGCCAATTGGAAATGAGTCCACCACATTTGATATCAAGGTCGTTTGCTTTGACTTGATTAGCCCTCCCTTATGATTCATGGGCTGTTGGTTGAAGGGCTATTCAGCAATTGTCATTCTCCAATAGGTAAAGTTAGTTCATAATGCAGAGCAGAGGGCTGGGAATGAAGCTCACATCATCAGAGAGGCCAAAAATCATACATCCTCTTAAGACATCTTGCTCCAGCAGACACCATTTTCTTTTGATTGCATGCTAGCTAAATCAGGAAATGGGAAGGAGTCATTCGTTACAGCTCAACTGATGTGGTTTGCTTAAGTTTGACTAGGCCCTCTTTGGGATTTCCTGATCCTTGGCTCTTCTTTTCTTTAATGTCATTCATGATGAGGGAGGGGAAATGACTTATGTACATGTAGGTGCTTTTCTAATACTTAATTAATTTTTGTCAACGTATTGTGAATTAATCAGCCTAGAAAACACTCAATGCATCAAACATGAGAAGCTAACAGATGATGACCTACGGATTTCGTTCCTCTAATTCCTTTATTTCAGTTATCACAATAGAGGAATTAATAGATTCACATTCCAACGGGCTTGACCTTTTTTTCACTCTTCCCTTTTGCCTAATAAATGGCAGATATGAGCCCGTTCTATGTGGGATTCAATTACCCACAAAGTTCAATTCAAAATCCAGAACCATCAACAGAGGAACAGAAAAAAGCTCAAAGGCGAGAAAAAAAAAACCAAACAGGGTAGTGTCTAGAATTACCTCAGCTATGGATGTTGCAACACCCAAACCAGCCAATTCCTACAAAGACCGTTAAAGGCAGAGAGAAGTTAAAAGCAACAAGACTGAAATTAAGAACCATTAAAAAGGAACAGGGAAAAACCTAACCAACCATTAATTGGTCGACGCTAAACCCAAGAGGACCCATAAGGATCTCATCGACCTCAGCCGCCTCCTTCTGTGTCAGATAAGACACGGAGTCCGGATTATTCAAGCTCTCCAGAGACGAAGCGACCTTACCCGTCATTCCTCTCACTTGTGCAGACCTCCAACAGAAGCCAACACCAAGAGTTGCAGAACTCGATCGCCAACCCCAAAAGCCCTATCAGATACGAATAATCAAATTAACCAGCATCGGGAAGGTGGTTAGTGAATAAAGTTGAATAGTTAGTTGGTACACTAATTATAGGTTTACCGCTGGAGAAGAAGGGCACCAGAAGGAGGAGAAAGATGAAGGAGGAAGGGGAGGGTGAGTGGAGAATCTATTGGTGGCAAGGAAATTGGTGAGCAGACAATGGCATCTCATCGTTTCCCTTTTCAATCTACGTAACATCATTTCCTCATGGCTCAAAATAATTCGGTCCTCTAAAATAATAATAATAATATGGTTAATTTGTTTTCTGGGTGCCAACCTCGAACACGCGAGAAAAATCAGAATCCCGCCTTCACCCTTTAATCCTCTAACGTCTCCCCTCTCAAATTGTGGATCAAAAGCCAAATAGCAAAATGTCAGACCAAACGTAGTCCGTCTCTCGGACAGTGCTCAAGAAGTTAAACCAAGGAATGCTCCAAGGGTTGTAAAATGGGAGCCAGCTCCTCTCCCAAGCGGCGATCCACACGTGTTCAAATAGTGATCGGAACATACGTTCAAATTGTACAACGTCCAATTCCCACACCAACTTAGATTACGCAAAATATGTGAAAAAATAGATTTTGAATCATCCGATTAGGACATACGTTGCGTAAGTTATAAGCATATTGCGTAAGTTATAAGCATTCTAAGATCCTAAACCAGCACTAATAGGTTCGGCTTAGTCCAATTCTATTGGGAACTAGTGGGGCTAGAGCGGAAAAGTATAGCATTCGGCACATTTCGATGAATTGACATTCATAGGGTCTGAGCGATATTGATATGGCATTCTGAAATTATCAAATTGTGATGTTTTTTTATTTTATTTTATTTGTCAATGACTAATAATAGACATTAAGAAGGTATTGGTAGACAAACTGAGGGGGCCGTGTTGACGTTGATAAAATCTACAGTGGTATCTATTACTGAGATTTTCCATAATAGATATATATATATATATTTTTTAATCAAAGAAGGTGGAGAAATGCCTCCACCACGCAATATTATTGAAAGCACCTGAAGAAGTCTTTCCTGCTTTTAAGTAAAGCAGGTTGTACAAGAAAGTTAGGTGGTTCTAACCATCACATTTTAGACAAATGAGTTATAGAAGCTCCTCTAGCCAAAACATGAGCTTCCAGATTACATAACCTAGGAATATAACAGAAAAGAATAGATTCAAAGCTACTACACAAAGAGACAATATCAGAAGCTATAATATTGGTGGACCAATCTAGAGCTATAGTGGCACCATTTAGGCAAGTGATTAACCCAAGAGAGTCAGAACAACACTGAATTTTCCTCAAATCAAGACTCCTAGCAAGGAGGACTCCATCTCTAAGAGTTTCCTTCTGCATTGAAGATGTAGAGAGACTCCTACTTGGTCTACATTTAGTAGCAACATATACTGATTCCTAAAAGAACCTAATCTTCCTTCCTCAGTTGAATGATAAAACCCTGTAATATGGCATCTTCACTATTTTTTTGGACTTTTAGTAGTCATTATATAATATATATATATATATATATATATATTGGGACTCTTCCTTGGAGGCTATGAATCCATCGAGGTTCATTCTTTAGCCCCTAGGTCATCCTGAAACATTGCTAAATACAACTCAAACTCTTTTTGGGATTATCTAAGAGTTGTTGATACCTATTCAAACCCTATTTGAGTTACCAACTCGAAGAAGGTACCTTGGATGATTTGATTGGGTTAAATCACCTAAGGATGTGTTTAGGAGTGTTAGGCCTATTAAAATCTATAAATACATATTCTTTCATGTTGAGAGGGATATCTCTTAGTATATGTAGTCTCTCCTTGACTATAGTGAGTTGGAAAGAGTAAGTTTTGAAGCCTAAAATGTATGAGCAAGTTGGAATTTGAATTAAAGCTTCTTTATTGAGTGACTCTAATATTATTCTTTGTTATATCATTTGGTCTTCTTCATCAAGGTGAGACCCTCTTCTTTGCTTTATTGTTTCCTTTGACTTCTTGGGTTTTCTTTGATTGCTTTTGCATATCCTAAAGGTGTGTAATTGTACCTTTCTAAGTAGAGGTCCTGCATCCATTTTTTGTTAGATTAGTATGTTCATCCATGTTTTCTTGATGTTATTTTAACTTTTGTTAGTCTTCTTTCCATGTATGATGTTCTTTTTATCCTTCCTTTACATCTCTTAATTTAGGTTTTGCATATGTTTTCCATGTTCCCTTAAATGTTTAGGCTAGGTTATGTTTTCTAATTATATTATTTTCTTTCATGATCATTCTAGGATGGATATCTAATTATTTGCTTCATGCTAATATGTTGTGTTATCCCCATTGATAGTTTATATTCCTTCAACGTAGGATTTTTCTTGCTCTCCATTTTTCCATATGTTGGGTATGCATATAAGAGGACATGATATTATTTTTATGTACTTCTTTATTGAATCCAAGATTCCCATTTATGTTTGTCTTGGATTTTCATGTTCATAGGTTGTCTCGTATCTTATATATGGTAACATGATGTCTTCCCTTTCTTTTGGTACATCATCTTTCTTCTTCTCTGTCTTTGCATGGTAGTTCTTCATATGATAAGATTGTATAATGGTTCTTATATGTTCTTAGCCTAATTCATGATTTTCATGCACATTAATGTTCTAATCTTTTATTGTGTATTGTGATAATGATATGTGGATTCATATCTTTTTCTCTATCTTAGCATTAGATATTTCCTTCATAGTATTATGTTCGTATAGCTTAAGATTCATGTGTGACATCATGTTCTCATTTTCATCCCCGTTTTATATTTAGGTTGCTTTTGAGTCCATAAGCCATCACATGTTTAGGTCTCAAACATCATCTTTTTGTGTCTTTCTTGCATGTTGTTTTTCATCATTTCATGATTTTCTTTTCTTTTCTTTTTGAATAAACCGTTTCATGATTTTAACTGTTACGATAGGTGTTTTCCTAGTTTTCGAGGGTTTAATCATGATATTTATGATTTTGATCTTCAAATCATAATTTTAGTGATTTTGTCATGTCTTCATCTTCTTTTTCTTTTAGATGGGTACACTATGGAAGGTGGGAAGGGAAGGTAACAGCCAGGAGACTTGAACTTGAGACCTCCTAGTGGGTGTGGGCTTTTGCAAGTACCATAACCTCACCACTAACTGCACTAGGAAATTGTTGTTAATGTTTTTATCCTTTAATTTGCTTTAAATTAGGTTTTCCTACTTTTAGGGATTTTCTAATTTTTCTAGGCTTGTCATAGCCTCAGCGCATTTTGATAAATTTTCCTATATTTTATTGTGCATAAAATTCTGTATATATTTTTTCATATTTTCTTCATGATAATTAGGGTTTTCATCATCATGTTTAATCATTGAGCACTATTAGTGTTTCTTTGTTTCTTGTGCCTTTAAGATTAGGTTTGTGTCTTCTTCTATGCATGTGATATATATATATATATATATTCGTTTCATTTACATTATGTATATTAACCTTTGTTTTGTAGCCAAACTTCTAGGTATATGTCTTCTAAAGCCAACCTCCTTCAACATTTTATTTTCATTATGTGATAGTTCATGATGTGTTAGATTTGTTTTTGCCAAGTAATAGAAAGACCGATTTTCATTGGGCAAACTGGGGTGTCTATCACTTTCCTTTGAGCAAACTTAGACCCTTACTGAGACCAATGGTTTGACCAATTCCCCCATTAGATGGTTTTGGAGTCAATATTTTGTTTTGTGGGTCTAGATCCTAATTTATCTGGCGATTTTGATTTATTCCCTTTCTTTTCAGACAAGTGAGATGAAGGACAAACCTGTATACTCTTTTCTGACTGGATAATAGCATTTTCTCACAATGTCCATATAT
The DNA here is from genome assembly GCF_013358625.1 of Macadamia integrifolia. Taxonomy (NCBI): domain Eukaryota; kingdom Viridiplantae; phylum Streptophyta; class Magnoliopsida; order Proteales; family Proteaceae; genus Macadamia; species Macadamia integrifolia. Next base: position 7,021 of record NW_024868927.1, read on the forward strand.
TTTAAGAAATTGGAATTAGACCATTACATTATTAAATGAGATTTGAAATCTATTTTCCAAATCATTTAATAAACGTGATGATTATGTAATTCAACAATTGGGACTGGAGCAATTAGATACCATCATGATTACCCAATAATAGTGCCGGTGGTACCCTTTAAATTTTTTTGAGGTTTCTGTACTTAAAATAAGTCCCTAGAACTGTTAGGAAACTGAAACTGGATCATTCCATTATTAAATGGGAGTGGATCCTAAATATAAAACCATTTAATAAATGGTGTTATTCTAGAATTGTTCATTGGAACGATCATGATTACCTAGAACCCTCCTGATGATACCCTTAAATTTGAGGTTGCTCACTCTACTGTAGTGTAGTCTCAGTATAATTATTATGTAATGTTACATTTACACTTGGTATGGATTTGGAACGAGTGTGGATCCCTTTTTGCTTCACCACCGCATGGTATGCATGTATTGGTACGTTTCCCTTTCTTGGTCCCTGAAAATGAGATAACATAGGCATTTTTTACCAGAACACCTTCTCTGTCAACAAGACATTGCCCTAATTTAATCCCTGCTTCTTCTAGGCTAGCTAGTCCAATAGATCTTAGCCCATTTAAGGTCAACAATTCTATTGTGCAGAGCCTTTTGTTCTTTCTCTTCATCAACTTCTTATCCTTCTTATTCATCCACAATGATGGTTATCCTCGTCAAAAGATGAAGATCTAACAAAGCATATCTCCTCAAAATAAAATATCCTCAAGTTCAACCTCTACAAATCAAGATACCACTGAAAATATCTCTCTTTTTTTTTTTGGTAAAGCACTGAAAATATCTCTCAGAGGCTTGATTTTCGTGAAGAGGATAAAGTGGCAAGAGTATCTCTTTTTTCTCATACAATATTAGTTACAAAACGATATGGTAGGAAGGATGATGATCCTGCTATTGGTGACCGGGAATCTCTCTTTCAGTTGTCTAAAATGTTCGAGGGAAAAAAGAAGCAAAATATGTCACTTTCTAATTCTTGAGGTGTTGATGGCTGGTTGTACACAATCACCACAGCAGCTATGAAAACAATAGCTTTCAATTGTAGAGGGATTGGTTGCCCCTTAGGCAGAAGAGAACTCTCAAGAACGTACCGTTTGGACCTTTTGTTTATTTCTGAAATCAAGTCAATTTTCCATAGGCTCCGATTGTTTTGGCATGGAAAATTTTCCATGTAAAATTTTACGGTAAAATCAGATTTCCATCGTTTGTTTTACAACTTGGAAAATTTATTTTCAAGGAAAAATTTACGAAGACCCATGCATTTCCCGGAAAAGTCTATGATAAAATTTATTTCCAATTTTTCCGTAAAATAATCTTGGTGAATCTATCGGGCTTTGCTCAACACATTTGCTCACTCACTTCTAACTTAGCAACATAGAGCCTTCGTTCCTAGCTCTGCAACTGAGAACGAGAGCTCAATCGTTCCTTCACTCTCAGATCTACTACCTTCTCAATAGTATTCTAGCGATTCTCTGCAACAATGACGAATTAGTGTGAATCCCCTTTTTGGTATGTCTACGATTCTCTCTATCTTCTTTAGTTTGCCTTTGAAAACGACCGGATTGCTGCCTTCATTTGCTCAAGCAAGTTTGATTGGGAGTTTCTGGTGAGTTTTTTTGTTCTCTCTCTCTCTCTCTCTCTCTCTCTCATTCTCTTTCTCTCTCTGCATACATTTGCAAAATAGATCTAGGGTTTTGCTACTTCAACATTGACTAGATCTGTCGAACCAGAGAGTTCTCTTCAGACTTCTAAGTGGGTCTCCTGCAACTGGAATCTGACCGTTGGTTTGTGTATTGTCTTCCAAAGAGAGGTGCCGCCTCAAATGTTAAACTCAAGAAGTTGCTGAATCGAAATTCCCCGGAGGAGAAGAAGAAGAACTAATCGATTCAAGTCTTGATATTTTCTTCTCCCTGCTTGCCTTACCTTGGAAATCCGGGACATTTTTACCAATTGAAAGCAAATTGCAAAGGCGAGAAATTCAAGATGAAGGAAAGAAAAGATCTGTGATATGGGAGTCTCCGGGTACTGTACAGAGGCCATGAATCAGAAAAGTAAATTTTGACAGTCACGGTCCCACCCTAGTCCCCCACCCCTTTTCTCTCTCTAGTCTCTCCCTCTCTTAAAAAGATCTCTCTCTCTCTCTCTCTCTATCTCTCCATTTTCTAACACTTGGATCTCATGCATTTATTATTTTGCTCCATTTATTCATTTACTCATCATTATTATTATTATTTTGGAAGATCTCATTATTATTGACTTTTCCTCCTTCCAGTTTAATACTTTCATCTCATCTCACTGGAGATGATTCAGTAGACACCACGAGTGTTGATTGATCAGTTTCATTGGGAATTATCAAGAATTGTTAGATCCTTATTTTTGTTGATGTTGTAATTTGGGTCATCGCGTGGATGGGAGCTCCTTGGGGCACGTGCCCAAATGCTCTTAACCCTTCGATGCTCATTGCATCTCACCGCTTGTTGTAAAGAATGAGGATTTCAAAATATATTAATTTTACCATCTAAAATAAATGGCAAACAAACATTGGAAAATTTTACGGTGACATTTTACAACATATTTTACCCCTTAAAAAACAAACACCATAAAATTTTTTAAAATGTAAATTTTACATCGAAACAAACGGAGCCTTAGTTCTTTTGCTTTGCCATCTTCATTAGGTTTTTTTTTTCACTTTCTTTGTGAACCTAAAGCACACAACTCAAGTAGAATTATGATTTTGTGGAAGAATTATATTCAGGTGAATACAATTTAAATGGGCGGTAGGTGTTTCCATTTACTTATTTCCAAAGGTAATCAACCTATTCTTTGGACTCTCAACAATAATATATACGAATGTTTATGCTCTTATATATGACCAATAGTGGACACCCTTCTCCAGCTTAAGGAGCTTGTTTCTAGTCCATGGTTATTACATTTCTTGATAATTATTACCCAAAAAGGGTGATGTAACTCACCCCTATTATGTTGAGGTTGTGAGAAGGAACCTCTCCTACCTTCTCACATATTTCATATATATTTTATTATACTTATATAGATAGATAGTTAGAGGGCGAGGAGCAAAGTGAGGGTGGGAAGAAGACTCTTTCTGATCCCATGTACAAGACATCTCTTTTCGGCTTTAGTTTTTCCGTGATTGGAGAGAAAAGAAGGAAGAGAAAGTGCTTTCTCTCGAGTTCTTCGTATTGGGTTATGGCATGAGAACATTATCTTTGCTAAGGGAAGAAGGGAAAGTATTATGGCTTTTCCATTTTTTTTTCATGACGGGGTTTAAAGTGAGAGTATTGTAATCTTGTGAATCTACATTTTTTTTTTTTTTGCTAGAAATCAGAATTGTATTAAAATGTAGAAGAGAAAAAGATTTAAAGGTACATCAAAGGATCTGAAGCTAAAGAAAGGACCCCACCTTCGGCAGTGCCATCAGCAGGATCCTCCAAAGCTATCTGCAGAATCTAAATCTTGGTTTGGAGAAAGAATCACATCTAATCTCCTCAATAATAAGAGTAGAAAATTCCTCCATGGTTCCAGATACTCCTGTTTTTGCAGCTGATTTTGCAAGGTAATCTGCAATGGGATTGGCTTCCCTGAAGCAATGAGTGATCTTACAAGAGATAGAATGGAGGTAGTACTGTAGAGAGAACCACTCTTGCAGGGCAAACCAAGGGAGAGACTTACCTTGAACAACGGTGACTACTGCCACAGAGTCAGTTTCAATCCACAAGTTTGTAATCCTTTGACCCATTGCATGGCAGATACCATGAAGGAAACTCATGAATTCTGCATAGTAGTTCGTACTGATGCCAAGGAAGAGCTTGAAAGAGAATATAACTTTCCCATGGGAGTCTCGAATGACGCCCCCACCTTCTGCTCGTCCAGGGTTCCCCATGGAGCTACCATCAATGTTTAGCTTTGACCAGGCGAGTGGAGGCTTGCACCAAATGACTTCAAGAATGGAGGGAGGGTCGCCTGGAGCTGCCTGCAACCCTAGCTTCCTGCAGCAAAGAAGATCAGTAAAAGACCGAATGACCCCTTTTAAGGTGAGATTGGACTCCTTAAGCGTCCTCAAGATTTTCTTGAACAACAGAGAGGCATCCCTACTCTTACCACCATGCCATCGATGATTCCTTTCTTGCCAAATAGTATCGATCACTATAATCAAGCCAGCCGCCCAAGGGTCCTTTACCAACAAAATTCTTCACTTTCTTTTCCACCAGGAGATCAATTCAGCAATGGAGGACTGATCCTTCCAAATCAACCCAAAGCAAATCAAGAAATTTTCCCAAAGAGTCCAAGATATACTGCAATTTAAGAAGAGATGGGGCAGAGTCTTAGAGTGGATACCACATATGACACATTTGGAGGCTAAAGAGATGCCTTTTTTCCTAATAATGTCATCAGTAGGAAGCTTCCTGTGACACAGACGCCAGCCAAAGGTTGACTGTCGGGGAGAGAAAGACTCCATAAAACCAGCCCCCACCCTTGAGCATGGAGCGCTCTTGGACTGCATTCCCCATATTCTTGACAACCTTGACATTAGAGAATTGGAAGCCATCCCAAATGATCAAGAAATCAAGCTTGCAATATGGGACTTGGACCCTGACAGTTCTCCAGGCCCTGACAGTTTCTCTGGTGCTTTATTCAGACATTGTTGGGAGCTAATTAGTTTTGATGTTTGCCGTGCTGTGAAGAGTTTTTTTAGATCTGGAACCCTTCTTAAAGGAATCAATAATAGCTTCTTGGTCCTCATCCCGTAAATGGAAGGTGCAACCTCTCTGGACAAGTTTAGGCCGATTTGCAGGGTCAGGTAAGTCGTCAACGTCAGGGAGAATGCCTCCAACCGCTTTAGAGTAGGATTTCTTGGGAAGGGATGAAAGGCCAGCATTACTAACGCCCACAATAGGCACAGCAGGTGTAGGCGTGCAATCTGTCTCAAGGGTTGTATGGGGCCGTAGGAAATCCGTAATGAGCCTCTGCTTTTTACGATCAGGGGGCCTGCCTCCGGCCGGAATCCCAATCTCCTCCACTGCAGAGCTTCTCTCTCCACTTACCACTCTCCTCTCTCCGCAGCTAAAATTCCTAGCATAAAAAAATGAAAAACCCATCTTGTGAATCTACATTTGTTTGGAAAGTTGTTTTGTAATCCAAGAGAGGATTTTTCAATTGATGTTTGGTAGCCTTTATAGTTTTTTAGAGAAGAGATATTATAATCTCATTGTGAGGACAGTGGGTTTCTTGGACCTCTTCTTGTGAAAAGAGTGATATGGGTCCAACGGTCTCTATTGACTAGGAATCGTCACCTAGATCAAGGTCTAGGGCCTATAGCTAAAAATATACAAAAATGACTCAATCCAAAATATCTAACAAAGAGTAAGGGTCTGTGTCAGGTTGCAGTTCAAGGAAGGATTAGGCACCTTGGTCAACCCGATGAAACTGGATTTCAACCCTAGGTAATTACACATTACAAATGGGGCGGTTAGGTTTGATTATACATTACATACATATTTATTGTAGATACAAGATTGAAAGAAAACACAGCCAGAGTACAAACAAGGAAAAGATGATTAAATCCATATACCTATATCCAGCTACCCTGCATGATTAGTAATATAAATAAGTCCACACACACAATATATAGATTTTACCAGGTTTGGCAAGATGCCTACATCCCCGAAGTAATGCTTGTAAAGATTTCGTATCGAATCAATACTCAACTTTTGCTATACCTACAACTGGAGCAACCACTCCCAGGTTTACTCAGCAAGAAGCCGAGAAGGCCCATGCAACTCTAATATAAGTAACAACACCTACTGCGAGGGAGCATCCACCCTAGTGTCTAGCATCCACTAAACACCCTTTACAGAGTAATCAAGTGAACACATGCTAGAATAGTTATGTAACATACATCCACTATACCCGGCATTCATACAACACTTAGATGGCATACGGAAGTAAACAAGAGTTAGAAATGCTTACAACCCTCTCCAAGGTTCATAGAGATGAGTTTGTTCACAGGAACCTTAAACTTCTCCAAATGGGTGAACTTGACTTTTCAAGTGTACAAGCTACTTGGGGTTCACACAAAAGCTCCTCTTTGTCTCTTCTTCGTCCTATGGGTGGAGGTATTGTCCCCTCATCTATTTCTGGCACAAAGTCAAAAAAGAATTAAGGAAAAATATCCAACCTCCCCTATCTGATCCTCTTCCATAAGGATGAAGGAAGAATAAGAAGAATTAAGCCCTTAGAATCCCTGAGGGTACCATAAATCCTGATATCGATAGTTCATTTGTTGCTTCTTTGGAAGAGCTTTCGGAGACTATGGCATTTTCGAATCTTGACAATGAGGCAGATTCATAGGAGGGAATTCAATCCTGTATATTTTGAATTTGCATGTAGCTTCTTCAATTGATCTCTCTCAAATGGAAGAGACATAGTTGATGAATTCTGAGTAGGGAATCCGGCATGTTGACGATATCGAGGAAGTGCAAAATGAAGATTCAAATGGTCATTTCATCTATATCAGACGGAGTCACTGTATAAGATTTCCCCCGTACTACCTACGCTCCAAGGATTGAATATAACCTTATGGTCCTTGTATTTGCTTTTCCTTTGCCTTATTTAAGGTTGGTGTGATGCCTCTTATTTTCTCACTAATTTGGCTTGTATCTTGCTTTTGGTTGTCTTTCTGTTCCTTTCATATCATTTTCATTCACCCAAAAAGAATTAAGGGAATCGATATCGCTAGAAACAATGAATCAATCTGTCACATGGCTTCCGCAAATGACATTATCTTATTTGGAAGATCTACCATCTAGGAAGTAAGTGCCTTTAAAAGCATTATTGATACCTATTGTCGTTTCTCAATCCAATGTTTAAATATTACAAAGCCTCGTGTGCAATGCAGTGTCAATATTTGTGCTTCTTTCAAAAGCCAATTTTGAGAAAGATTTGGTTTAAGAGGAGCTCCCTAACATTGATACTTATACGAGCATACTTTTTATTGGAGGGAAGAACCTATGCAACTTCCACTATCAAAATATTCTCTCTTGTTATTTTCCTGTGCCAGGGTATTTTGATCATATTTATGAACGATTTATGAATGAACCTAAGGGTGTCAGCAACCTTGGTCCATAAATAAGAGAACTCTTGGGCTTGAAGGATACTCATCATTGTTGGAGTGGCCTCCAAGGGTGAAAAATTAAATGAGTATCACAAGGTCCTCTAGTGGTGACAGATTCCCAAACTTGCTTGTGAGATTCTCCAGGAGACCCAGAGTTAAGTGGGCCTCTCTAATCTTGAATTAAGTGGTTCTCCTTGACCCTTACCATCTTGTACATTTTCTCCATTTCTATCCTATGGTGCAATTTCACTTTGAAGGGCATAAAAAACATACTAATTAAGTTATATTCAAACGCAGGAAATTATTATTTTTTTTAATAAATATAGTTAGCTTATGAGAATCATTTTGTCTCTCTCAATGATTGAATCTCTCACTTAATGAAACAATTCAACAATATACCTTTTTTTTTTTTGCTAACGACGGGTATCTAGGCCTTCGGCTTGACTAGTCCTGCAAGCCCATATTGACCCTACAACGGCATGGACCAGGTTATACTGGGATTGAATGAGAACCATTCAACTTTCACTGAAAACAGTGAAGAGCACTAAACACCCCTGTGTGAGTGGCCCCAAGGACGTAAGAGGAGTCAAACTTAGAACCACACACTTCCTGATGCGAAGGTCCCTTGCTAACTTGGCTATCCCTTAGGATTAATTCAACAATATACTTGCACCTATTCCCCCCTTGATGAAATCACTGAACTCAAATCCATTTCAGTTATTGATACCTAAAACTATATAAGAATAGATAGGAAATTTTAGAGAAGGGGATAGTGGTAATCAATGTTAATTGGGGAGGTGGGTGGGGTGGGGGGGGGGAAGTGTCCATTCTATGAAAGTTCAGGAACATATGGAGTAGGTCATGCTTCCACTGTCTGCTCATACTTCAATGTCCATTATATTCTTGTGTTTACTCATTTTACAAACTTATTCCAGTGACCCAGTCAACTTCATGCAGCAATAATTGAAGATAATATAATAAGAACTCAAACATTAGAAAAAGTCAGAAATAACATTCTAGCACTTCAATTCAAGTATTTAACTGGAAGTGATCCAAACTTTTCAGACTACTTTTATTCTAGCCAGAATATCCTTAAACCTTCAAGAGGGACGGTGTCCTCTTGTCTTATTCAAGCAAGTCATAAGGTTTAAAAGTGACATCCAGGACTTTCAAAAGCCCATCTTATTATCACACGGTTGTACTCATATTTTAGTGTCATTAAGCCTTCTTAACTCCATCCCAATTCAAGTGCATGCATTTTTCTTGCGATCTGTTGAGACATCCTTCCAGCTTCTCCCTTCCTTCACATAAGGTTTAAGATCATGAACCTTCCTTACTACTCGAGCAGTACCATGGGACATCTCATGTTTCTTATTGATAATAGCAGCAGGACTATTTCCCGATCGGAGAGTATCTACCCAATTGAATTTCTTGGCACTAGGGAATACCTTTCCTTCCTTACCTTCTGATATGGAAGTCTGAGACTGACGAGCTACTTTTTTGATCTCATTTATTTCTATTTGAGACCCTCCTGCTTCCATCCTAATTGTTATCTTCACCTCTGAAATTGCTTTGTTGTTAAATACTGATCGAGTTCTGGTACCACTTTTTGATAATTCTCTCTCATTCTTGTCACTCTGGTGTTGGTAAAGCCTGTGCAGTCGAAGAGCAAGATGGCATATACCATTTTTAATCTCTTCTTCGAGGTCTCTTTCTACATCGTCGTCTAGTTCAGCAAGTATCTTAGATTCCTCATTTGACATGGGTATGTCACAATTGTTTGCCAAATTGTTCCCTAAATAGCCTTCATTGACATTGATCTGTTGCAAGTTTCTACCATTAATTTAAAGAAATGAAAGTTACCATCTAAACAACAAATTTTTTTAGGGGTGAATAAAAAATGGGTATATTAAACTATAAAGAAAGGAAAGAAAAATGCAATAGGAATAAAAGATGGATCCGTCTCCTCTCCTTAGTGCTCATCGCCTAGGTCGGTTCATAGCTACCTAGGTGAGTGCCACATGGCGAGACGATGATCCAACGTTTTGAGGACATGGAGAATGAGGCACTGACAGAGGGGTGGAAAACGAGTAGTTAAGAACCATTGGATCATCATCTGGACAAGTGGCGCTCGTCCAAGTAGCTATGTACAAGACCTGGGTAATGGACGCTCAGGAGAGGAGCCGAATCCATAAAAGATCAACCCAATGACAAAATCCAAACTGGATCGCCTAAAGAAGGAACGATAGCAAAGTCACACTACCCATCAGATCATCTAGACAACAAAATTATTAACTAAATAATAGGAAGAAAGTAGAGATTTTTCACCACTACACCCTGCCAACTATGGTTCCTTTAAGTTGCATTTTCAGAGTCATTGAGGTTGGAAGTGAATAAATCTGCAAAACCCACAATAAGATCCATGTTATAACTCAATAGAAGTTTCGGGAAAATAGAAAGATATATGAAAGGAATCTTGCTATAAGATAACCATTACTGGACCTTGTAATTCCATTCTTGAGCTTTTGTCTTTCCATTGCTGTGCCATGTTGGGTTTCTTAGTTGGTATTGGATGACTCATCTGCCTATTTAAACATAGTAGATTGATTTGGACTCATTGGTATGCTGATCTGTCACACTCGTAGAATGATGAAGACGTTAAAAGAGAGTTTTTAAGAGAAAATGATAGACAGAAACGTTGTTTGTAGTAGAGTTATCCAAGTTTAGAAGCCAAAACTCTCTATACGTGAAACCCCAAGTAATATGGGAATGAAGCATTTTAATCCAAGTGGCTCAAAGCAAATGTATACTTTACTTGCAAGGAATAGAGAGAGGTCTGGGTTGCCCTTAACGCACAATCAATATAGGTTATTCACGTGCCTCAATGGACAACCGTCCTAACCCAGATTCTTTGTTTAAGTCTTGAAGAGTTGAAGGTATGAGGTATCCCTACTACCCTTCCCAGGCCCCTCTTACCTACCCAAGGATAGGCTCATGTCTGTACGGCCTATTATACCCTATTCACCCTTTTACAAGTGAGGCACAGGCCACAGCTGAGGTGGACCTTGACTCCATCAGTTGAGCTTGTACTTACTGGATAATATATCTGTCACATGCTTTATACCAGAAGTATTCTCAGATGCTTGATGCCATTTGATGTTCACATTTTCTGTTTTGCTTTTTTAACTCTCACAAAGTGGGTTTTGCCTCAAGGAACTGTTTAAGGTTGAAGACATACCATTGATCCCTGACTGATAGTAGGGTCCAACCGGCCAAGGCACACAGGTTACCTTTGAGGGACTAAGGAGAATTTGTTATCACTCCCCTACACTTGGCCTATATTTATTAAAATTGTCATACCTTTTTCTTTTTTTGATACTCCCTTGTTTTTGGATTTTTACATCTCTTTCCCCCTTACTCTTTTTAAATACCTAGATTATTCCTCCTTTTTCATATGTACCTTATTAGATTTTTTTCAGTTTGATTGATTATAAAATGACATTGTGGAAGGACGACACAAATGAAGGGCATGGTTCAGGTAGTTGGTATTGGATTATCAAATTGAGTGATCTGTATCGGTATTAGTTGAGAACGATACAAATCTAATATTTTTATTATTTTTTTAATCCCTAAAACCATGTGTAGCAACCTTGACAAGGAATATATCATTGAGATCGATATCGATCTGAATTATTATCAGCTGAGGCCGATACCAATCCAATATTGATCAATAAAACAGATTACTAAACTCGTGATGATGGATGAGAGAAAAATTGACTAATAATAATAAATATCCTTGATGATGGATGAGACAAAATAATAATAATAATAATAAATAAACAATATATTTAAGAGACTCAAAAATAAAGTTATGGGAGCGAAGGAGTTTGAGTTTCAGCTAACAAAAACACATTTGAATAAAATAATAATGGAAGGACAAGGCACTTGGCTGTTTTCTTGGATTGGTAAAAGCATGTTTTGAACCAGTCAATTTGAAAAAAGATTAGTAGGTTACAAGTGAAAAGTAGGGATAGTCTATATATTAAAAAAAAGCATGGGAGAAAGACATGTAAAAGTCCAAAAGAAGGGGAGCATTTGGAAAAAAAAATAAAAATAAAAGTAAAAAATAAAAGAGTTTTAGTATATATAGGCCAAGTGTAGGGGAGTGACAGTAAATTCCCCAACGATTAAAATCCACTCTGGTGAGACTATCTGGCAGTGAGGTATAGTGAGCCCCTACAATTGCGGCACCTGGCATGAGTGAATCCAACCATACTTTTTTTAAAATATCACCAAAAGGGTCCTTCAATTCACTGTATCTGATCATGCGCCCCTTTTGGTGATATCTAATGCCATCCCTAAACCACCTAATATCCCTTTCAGATTTCACAGCTTCTGGATGGAGGATGATAGCTTTATCAATGTTATTAAGGAGGCATGGGGTAAGAGGCTTTATGGTAATCCTATCCTTGCTTTGTGTCAAAAGTTGAGACAGATTAAGTTTGCTTTGAAGCCATGGGCAAAGAAAACTTTTCCTAACCTTAATACAGAGGTGGAAAAAACTTCCAATCAATTAAAGGCCATCCAAGAAGAAATTGAAGCAGTGGGCATGCTTGAAGAGCTCTTTTCCAAAGAGACTGATGCCAAAACTGCCTATCTCAAGGCTTCTCAGTTGCAAGCTCAGCTCTGGTCTGATAAAGCCAAGCAGAAATGGATGAAGGAAGGTGATCGGAATTCCAAATTTTTTCATCTTTCTCTGAAAATGAGAAGGTCTAAAAATCGGATTCGCTCTCTAATGAAACATGATGGCTCTTGGGTCTCTTTTTTTTTTCGCTAGAGATCCAAAATTTTATTAAAAAGGAAAAAATAGATACAAAAAATCAAGAAATCAATTTATAAACCCCCACCTTCGGCATGGCCATCAGCAGGGATAAACAAATCAAAATAAAAAAACTTAATAAAATCAAAACGTAGGCCTCAATTCTGCATCATGAGCAATTTCTGAACATATGTGGGTAGGGAAAAGAATATTGGTATCTGAATCTCTTGATTTTGCTCTATCTTTAGCGAGAAAATCAGCAACAACATTTGCCTCCCGAAAAAAGTGAGTAGTCTTCCATCTGATAGAGTGCAAGAAGGCCTTCACAAGAATCCAATCTTGAGCTGCATACCATGGAATAGATTGAGATTGAAGAGCTACCACCACTACTGCTAAATCAGAATCAATCCAAAGATCATCAGTCTGAAGCTCTTTAGCTTTCAGAATTCCTTCCATAAGAGCTGTAAATTCAGCATAGTAATTTGAGTGGATTCCTAAGAACATCTTAAAAGAACCCACCACAATGCCCATGTGATTACGAAGAATTCTTCCTGCTCCTGACCTTCCTGGGTTGCCCGAAGAGCAACCATCCACATTTAATTTTGTCCATCCCAAGTTTGGCTTACACCAAAAAACTTCCAAGATCGACAAAGGCTTACCTGGAAGAACTAATATTCCCAATCGTCGGCAACAAATCAGATCCGCAAGTTGTTTGATCACGCTAGTCAAGGATAAATAAGTTTTCTGCAACTCTCTTTTAATCTTCTCAAAAATAATGGGAATGGACTTAGAAAATCCTCCATGAAGCCTATCGTTCCTCTACCTCCATATGTTATCAGCCACTACAATGAACCCCACTGACCACGGGTCGCTATCAGCTACCACCGTGCATTTTTTGATCCACCATTGAGACAGCTGAATAACATCATCAATATTTGGCCAAGGAATGCCAAAACAATCAAGGAAAGATTTCCATAAGGACATAGAGAAGCTGCATATTGAGAAATTATGGTTAAACGTTTCAGCATCCAAACCACATAAGATACACTTAGAAGCTAGAGGCACACCCTTTCCAGAGACAATATCGTCTGTTGGAAGCTTCTTGTACAATAGCCGCCATCCAAAAATGGATTGCCTAGGCTGCAAAAATCTACTCTAGACTAAAGAAAACCATGGGACCTTGGGATTCCTTTTCCTTATCTCATTCCACATAAATAAAGAAAAAAAAGAACCTGATGAAGTTCCACTCTACAAGCACCTACTTCCAAGTCATACTTAGGTAACCTTATCAAACGGGCAACAGAGAATGCATCTTTTAGCACACTAGATCTTATAACAGGAATATTCCAATTAAAGTGCTGAATAATATGGGACACCTTCAGAGATGAATTTATGAGAGGACTCAGACCAGAACCACATAATTCAGCAATGGATTTTTCTCCTACCCAGATATCATTCCAAAGATTAATATTCTTACCATTTCCCACAATCCATCTTTCCTTGTTGGAAATAAAGGACCACATCTTTCGAATACTTGGCCATATCGAAGATGATTTATAAGATTTTTTAGGATATCCATTTGTAAGAAATCTGACTTTAAAAAAACTGCTCATGGCTGAAATCCTATGTATAATGTTCCAAGTTTTCTTGCAAAGAAGAGACTTGTTAATATCACGGAGCCTACGAATACCCAACCCACCTTCTTCTTTAGGACTACACACAAGGTCCCACTTCACCAATACTGATTTTGCTGAGTCTACATCTCCTGACCAGATGAAGTTCCTCATCCATTTTTCCATCAGATTAATTAAGGAAGATGGCCACCAATACAAAGAAAAATTGTGCACAAGCATACCCAAAATAACCGATCGAACCAATTGAACTCTACCAACCATAGAGAGCAATTTTCCTTTCCAACTCGACAGCCGCTCTCTGATCTTATCCATCACAGGCATCAAGAACTGATTTTTGACTCTTCCTTTAAATATTTGCACCCCTAGGTATATAGTGGGGAAATTGCAAGAGCTTATTCCCAAAATCTCTGAGATATTTTGCTTTCTTGAAAGAGAAACTTTTCCCATAAACAGTTTACCTTTTTCTATAAATAGTTTACTTTTTTCTAAATTCACATGCTGACCCGAAAACTCCTGATACTTCTTCAAGAAATCATGGAGGTTTCTAGCATAGTTTACAGAGGTATTCATAAATATAAAAATATCATCTGCAAAAAGTAAATGAATTGGAATCAACTCACCTCTTGGACCTTGCAAGGCTTTAATTTTTTTTTTCTTGTTGTATCTTCTTTAAACCTCTACAATGGACCTCTTCAGCCAATATGAATAAAATAGGAGATAGAGGATCACCTTGGCGCAATCCACACTCCACACTAAAATATTCCACAGGACCTCCGTTGAGAAGGATAGAAACCTTCGATGAAGAAACAATTTGGAAGATCTAGTTTATCCACTTATTAGTGAATCCAAACCTTCGCAAATCATGTAGAATAAAGCTCCAAGAGATTTTATCGAAGGCCTTCTGAATGTCTACCTTTGCACCCATTCCACTTCCTCTAGTGGAAGAAAACATGAAATTAGCTAACTCAAAGGCTAAAGCAATGTTGTTGTGGATAACTTTCCCATGCTGAAATGCCCCCTATTCTTCTGAATTAGGTGCAGGAGAAGAAAAGATAATCTTGTAGCCAATATTTTGGAAATCATTTTACAGTAAAAACTCCCCATACATAGTGGCCTGAATTTATCAAGAGAAATAGCACCATCCACCTTAGGAATAAGAGCCAGGAAAGAATTGTTTATACTTGCTGGTATATTGCCGAAGCTGAAAAATTATCTGACAGCACAGACGAAATCATCTGAGATCACCTCCCAACAATGACAAAAAAAAGAGCCAGGGAAACCATCAGGTCCTGGAGAACTGTCAAGGTCAAGGTCCCAGACTGCTCTTTTAATTTCTGCAATTCCAGGGATAGAATCCAAGCAAAGAAGATTGACATCATCAATCAAACGGGCGATTGCATCCAACAGTTCCAAATGTTCCACCATAGGGACACATTTGTTGAAATTCTCATAGTTGCCACCATATAGTTTGCATTACCTTATCTATCAGAGACAAAAGAGCTGTCCTCTCTCTTCACCCTACGGATTGTATTTTTTTCTCTTCTAATTTTGGTATAGAGATGGAAAAACTTTGAGTTTCTGTCACCTTCTTTCAACCATCTAATTCTAAATTTCTCGGCCCACAGTTTCTCATGATTTTTTAGATCTATCAAATACTCCATTTTTGTATCTGCTTCTTTCCCGAACAGATCATCATCAATTACCTGGGAATTAATTTTTTCTTGAATCTGAGAAAGAGCCTCTTTAGTTCTGACCAACTCAGCTTCAAAATTTGGGAAAGAATTCCTGGACCAGGATCGAATTATGGGCTTTCACCTTTTCAATAACGTTGTCCATCCAAAATTTGTGAAAACAAAATGGACAATTTGAAGGTTTTGGACAAGCATCAGAAACAATAAATATTGGGAAATGATCTGAAAATTGTCTTTGAAGAAAAAATTGGGCACAGTCTTGGAAATGAGTCAGCCAAGCCTCATTGCAAAGACCTCTATCAAGGACTGCCGCTACATTCCTTCTCCTTCTATTATTTGATCAAGTAAATTTTACTCCCTGGGAAGGCAGATGAATTGAGTTACAGGCATCAATCATAGCATCGAACTCAGCCGCAAACCCCAAACTAAAAGCACCCGGACCCCTCTTCTCATGGGAGGCCAGCTTAGCATTGAAATCTCCCACCATCAACCATGGGACAGTCAAGGTAGACACAGTTTCTAACTTAGTCCACAATTCCCTCCGAATTTCTCTGAAGCAGCTGGCATGAATCACAGAGACTCTAACCATCTTATTTCTCCAAATAACATTCACAGTAATCTGTTGTCCAGAAGCTGAAACAACAGTAGGCTTTAAAATGCCTCTTCTCCATATCAACCAAAGATTTGAGGCTTTCCCTACCCTTTAATTGCAAATAAATCTGTGTCAAAAAGTCTGATAGAAGAAACCGCATAATCTATCATCAGTTCAACAAGACATAGAATATCTGGACTTTTCTCTCTTACAATAATTCATAATGCCATATGGGCTGAGGTCTTTTTTGAAACCTCTCACATTCCAAAAAAGAATCTTCATACCTTACTTTTTGGTGGTGACTATACGGTCACACCTTCTAGTCTGCTCCGTACTAACCAAAGTCTTTTCTTTCCTGCATTTTACTCCTTCAACACCATTAATTGTCTAAGCTGCAATGGCTAAAGTGTCTGCAGTTGTAATTTCATCATGATGAATTACAATAGCACCTCCATGTATCGTACTCGGAGAGATAGAAGAAACCACGTGCTCATCACGTCGTTCCTCTCCAAAATCACTACCTGCAGTGGACGATTCAGCCAAAGATGTAGAACCCGAACCAGAATCCTTCATACTGGCTGGATCTTGGATACGGTCTTGGGTCGGAGTTAACCCATCTCCAACATTTTCGTTTTGGGAAAAATCCCAAATTATTAGTTGCCAGATTTGGCCCAATCGCATCTCCTTGAATAAGAAGCAACACAATTTGAATTAAGGCAAATTCTTCTTGAATAGGCATACATGTGTTACTCAAATTCTCCAAGATTTCCCGACTTTTGGAAGGACTCTCACTGATTGACAGCACAGGAGAACGTCTCATATTTCCTTCCAAAAATGGTGCAACCGAATTTCTACCAAGATTCTCACCCCCATAGTCAACCCCTCCCTGATCATCGCCTGGCCTGAAACCACCAAGAACGCCGCTGGGAGTAGCATTATCACCTTCACATCCAACTTGAACTGCATCCCTGCTCACAATATCCACATAAGTTGCTCCAGGAATGCCACCCTCAGCTTGAGAGTGATTCCTAGCTTTAGCCAATTTCCGTTCCATACAGCCAGTAGCCGAATGCCCAGTTTTCTTGCAGAAACCGAAAACCCCCAAGCTATCCTAATAAATAATAGCTTGTTTAAACCAAACCAATGAGGATGAGCCCGATTGTCTCCGTTCGACATGTATCTCATCAATACGTTTTCTTCCCATTTCCATCTCTACCTGCACACAAGCAAAGCTTCCCATGGATGCATTGCGGGTACGACGATCAATAGCCATTGGTCGACCAGTCGCCTTCGCCATTGTAAGAAGGATTTTTTCATGCCAGTACTCAAGCGGAAGATCTGGAAAATGAATCCAAATCATCTTAGTATTGACATGCTTGGCGTGGATACTAAAGTCCTGTCGCCAACGCTGAAAACGAATAATCTGTCGTTCAACCCTTATAGAATTTCTTCTCCAAATCAAAGCCATGTTAGTCTCTGGTTCAAACTGGAAGAGCATAAATCCTTTTCCCATTGGAGACAAAACAACTCTACCCTTTAGATTCCAGGACTCCCTCACCTCCTTACGAATGGCATCCATAGACACAAATCTGAAATTAGTGCACCCAATAAGAGCAAATCTTAAACCCTCCAATCGTTCCTCATACGCCTCTTGGGGAATAATAATCTAGGTCAGAGACCATGTATGAATCGGATCTGGTAGATCATCCACCTCTAGAATCCCTCTTCCCACCACCGTGGAGAAAGAGCACCTTGGATTTGAATTCCCTCACCACCTACTTCACCCGTAGGCTTCTCCCTAGTGTCTTCTACAGGTGCTGGCCCCAAAAACTCGGTGATCAATGGTTGCCTTCCCCAAGTAATAGCAGCGGCTCCATCCGGATCCTACCCATCTCCTAGAATGTGCATCTCATTCCCAGAGCTTCTCTCTCCTCGCATCTGGCTAACCATCATCAAAGGAATATATGTATGTCTATATATATATACTAGTAAAAATACACGTGCAATTGCACATAACTCTTGGGTCTTTGATCATCAGGATTTGGCCTTTATATTTCATATTTCTATGAAGTTTTTCATGGAGATACTCCAGTGACTCCCTATTGGCATCTCCTTGATTGTGTTCTGCCTGTGTTAGGTGATAATGACAATGCTGCTCTTGAAGCTATCCCTTCTATCGAAGAAATCAAATTTGTAGTTTGGGATCTCGAACTAGATAGCTTCCCTGGTCCGGATGGTTTCCCATGTAACTTCTTTAGATGAGTTTGGGACATTGTTGAATCTGATTTTCGCAGAGTTGTTTCTCACTTCTTCAGGGTGGGTAAATTTCCTTTGGGGGTTAATAACTGTTTTGTTACCCTGATTCCTAAAATCTCAAGAGCTTCCTCTCTTAAGAATTTTCGCCCAATTTGTATGGGTAATTTCTTTTCAAAAGTTATAACCAAGATTTTGTCTTCTAGAGTTTCCTATTTTCTTCCCCGCCTTATCTCTAAAGAATAGGGTGCCTTCCAGAGAGGTAAAATTATTTCCTCCAACATTAGTATTGCCTCTGAGCTTGCTAATTTAATGCATTCATCTGTAAGGGGAGGTGAGATGGGCATTAAATTGGATGTTCAATAAGCCTTTGATACTCTCTCCTGGGATTTTCTTTTTGCTACTCTGAAAAAATTTGAGTTCTCTCAGAAAGAGGTCCTTGGCTGTTTGAAATCCTCTAATCCTCTAGAATTTCAATTCTGTTGAATGGTGGCTCTGTGGGGGTATTTTGGAGTTGCACGTGGCTTGCACCAACATGACCCAATTTCTCCCTTTCTTTTTATTCTGGCTAAGAAGGTGTTGTGTTGGGGTCTAAAGTCTCTCTCGGATTTGGGGAAGTTGAAACCGCTTCCAGGGCCAAGAAGCGAGGTTGTCCCCTCTCACTTAGTATTTGCTGATGATATTTTTGTATTCATGAATGCCTCTGCTTGCTATGCTCGAAATCTTTAAAATTTCATTCTCCGGTATCAGGACTTCTCTGATCAGCATATTAATCAAGAGAAGATCAAGCTTTTCTTTGGGAAGGTTGCCCCTCATAGGAAGCATTTCATTTCAGATGCTTTGGGCCACCTTATCTCCAATCTTCCTACTAAATATTTGGGAGTAGAAATTTTCAAAGGAAGAGTCTCCAACAATCACTTGCTCCCAATGATGGATAAGATCAAGGCCAGGCTCGCAAGGTGGAAGGGAAAACTTCTCTCTTTAGCGAGAAGGGTTGAATTGGTCAGATCAATAATTTCTGGAATTCCAATTCATAACTTTGCTATTTATTGGTGGCCTCAATCTACCATTAAAACAGTAGAGTGATGGATGCAAAATTTTATCTAGTTTGGTAGCGCCGAGGAGCAGAAGAAGGTTGTGGCAAAATGGGAGAATGTTTGCAAACCAAAAAAAGAAGGAGGTCTTGGTATTCAAAATTTGCGTGATGTGAATTCAGCCTACTTGTGTAAATTAGCTAAGCAAATCAAGTACGAGGACTCTACTATGAGCTCTTTTTTTAGAGCACAATTTATGAATGCGAATGGCTCGCTCAAGACCAGTTATAAATCTTCTTCAATCTTTCCTGGATTGAAGAAGGTTTGGAACATCATCTCAGCCTCTGAGCGTTGGACTGTTGGGAATGGGAAAAAAAATTAATTTTTGATTTGATAAATGGTTGGATGGGATTTCTCTTGCTGAAGGCTCAGGGCTAGACCTTAACATTTTCAAGGGGGTGCACACTAAAGTGGCTGACTTTATTATTGACAACAGATGGGCAATTCCCTCAGTGTCTTCATCTTTTTTAAAAAATTCTTTTGCTTGTGCTTCTCATATTTCATCTTTTGATCTTGAAGCTATTTTTCATTGGTCTCCTTCCCCCTCAGGAATTTTTTCTATTAAATCAACTTCGGATTCCATCAGGAAGAAACATCCATAGGTTCCTTGGTTTTCTATTGTCTGGAAATCTCTTATTCAACCTAGACAGTCTGCCTTTGGTTGGAGATTATTTCATAAAAAGCTTCCAACTGATGATTTGGTGAGAAACTATGGTATCCATTTGTCTTCCAGATGTGATCTCTATGGTATGGCTGAAGAATCGATGGTACACCTATTATTATCTTGCAGTTATTCTTCTCATATATGGAGTCTTTTCTGCTCTTTATTCAATATTTCGTGGCCCTCTTTCGTCAATATGGAGGATATGTTAATATGGTGGAAAAGAAAATCTCGCTCCATTCCCTTCAAAAAATTATGGAATTGTGGTACTGTTCTAGTCCCATACTTCTTGTGGTTGGAGAGAAATTCCAGGCGTCATGATGATTTCCAAAATCTTTCAGTCGCTATTTTGAAATGATTAAGAGTGATCTTCGATCTCTCTCCTTTGTGCATGTTGAACATACATCTTCAATTTCACATGTGCAAGGAATATTGGAATTCATCTCTATGGGAAGGAGAAGAGATCCGAAGCTAATTTTTTGGTGCCCCCCATTCTCACGATGGGTAAAACTAAATTTTGATGGTTATTCATTAGGTAATCCAGGGAAAGCTGGAGCAGGGGGTGTTTTCCAACATGAGTAGGCTGAGGTGATCCTTAACTTCAGAGAAGCCCTAGGAGTGAGAACTAATTTTGAAGCTGAAATTCTAGCAGTGATTCTTGGTTTGGAGTATGCTAGATCCATCAATGTGCAGAAGCTTTGGATTGAATGTGATTCTGTGGCGGTGGTGATCCTCCTCTCCTGAGGGTGTGTTCCATGGATTGTGCTTCAAAGGTGGAGGAACATCTTTCCGTTCTTGGCCTCTATTGAGTGGAAGATATCTCATTGTCATCGGGAAGTCAATATGACTTAGATTTTTTGACAAAATCAGCAGCTAAGTTTGATGTTTCGGATCCAGTGAGTGTGTGGTCCCCTTTGCTGTCCTTGGAGTTGGAGATGGATGCCAATAAGCGTCCCAGATTCAGATTCATGTAATAGTTTTTTCTTTTTCTCTTTGTTAGGTTGGTTTCCTTTGAGTGTTTTTTCCTACTGATGTCAATGCCGAAAGTGGGTTTCTCGCTTTAGGAATCCTTCTTAAATCCTAGTTGATTTTCTTTTTTCCTTCTTGTATCATATTTTTTCATATTAATATATCTTGAATCTTCTAGCGAAAAAAAGAATCCAACCATACTTAGAGATCGCACAACCCATTTTTCCAACATCCATCCCACTTTACCCGACAACCAGCACTACTACCCAAGCCCCTCAACTACTACCCTTTCCCTCCCTTGTTCCATACCAAGTGTTAATTGAACTGGGTCGGACTGGGTCCCGACCCAGTTCCTTCATGGGTTGTCCACTTGGGATAATCATAGACCCATTAGGATTAAAAACCCTAGCTGTCAATACTCTATAAATAAAAGGGTTTTGACTATAAAGCAACGAAGGTTTCTGACATAATCTCAAGAGCTCTCTCTCTCCCTCTCCCTGTTCTTTTCTATCTCACAATAGGTGTAATCATGAGTCCATGATACCCTCATTAAGAAAATTCATGTACAAGAGTTTACTTCACCCACGGCTTGGTGTTAATCACTTTTTCGAAAGTGAAGAGCTGTAATATAACCGGGGGCGGGGGGGGAAAGGGGTTAAAGTAAAGTGTTTACTTTGATTAAACTTAAAGTGATGTACTTCAATTATAATTTAAAGTTTCTTTTTACCAAGTCTCCACCACGCACACTCTGCCATAATTCAGAGAAAGCGGATCGGTTTAAATTATGTGGATTGGGTTTGGATCGAATTGGTATTGGGATTGGTTTTGATCGATAACTATTTAGATCGATTTGGCTTTGCTTTTTTTTTTTTTTAATAACATATTATTGGTTAAGGGTTTATTTTTGTAATGTAATTTTGGGTTTGAGTATATGTAATTCTACCTAAAATTACGCTTTTATCCTTAATGACTTAGGTCAAAGGGGAGGTACTCTATACGATTTACTTGAAGTTGTTGATATGATAATGTATATTTCTGTTGTTTGCTTTACATTATCAAGATTATTGGTATTGATTCGAACCTGCAACCTTCGCGTTATTAGGTCAGATATATTATTGCTTTGAAATGTGTTTTAGCATATATATGTGTATGTATTGGTAAATCATCATACCCTCTCATGACGGTTTTGACATGAGACTCACACCACTTGTTGGGATGCATGGTCAATCTCCACCCATTGATCCATGGTTGTTTATTCCTTTTTTTGGATTGAAAATCATGATTGGTAAAAATAATGGTATAAGAGTGAAGGAGGAGTTTGAGTTTCAGCTAACAAAGAAATATTTGAATCAAGTAATAATGGAAGGAAAGCTAGTTGGCTATTTTCTTGGAATGGTAAAAGCATGTTTTGAATCAGTCAATTTGAAAAAAGATTAATAGATTATGGGTGAAAATGAGGGATAATCTGGATAATTAGAAAGAACACGGGAGAAAGAGATGTAAAAGTCCAAAAGAAGAGGAGTATTTGGAAATAATAAAAATAAAAGTAAAAAATAAAAGAGTTTTAGTAAATATAAGGTAAGTGTAAGGGAATGATAGTAAATTACCCAGTGATTAAAATCCACTTGATAGACTATCTGGCAATGAGGTATAATGAGCCCCTACAATTGTGACACCTAGCACATGTGAATCCAATCGTACTTACTACTTAGAGATCGCCCAACCCATTTTTCCAACATCCATCCCACTTTACCCGACAACCAATACTACTACCCAAACCCTCTAGCCAGCACTACTACCTTGTTCCATACCCAGTAAAAGTGGAAGTAAAAATAAAGAAATGAAAAGATGAACGAAAACTATTGTTAAAGTCATGGTACCTGCGGCGGGGATGGCTGGAGTGTAGCAACAACCGTGGAAAAACTAGATACTCACGATGCATGCTGGGATTTACTACGATTTTGTTAGCATAATATGGTCTAGTAATAAATAAGAATTTATTTTTCATTCATATTAGAAAATTGTTCAACCATTTGCTAGGATAGGGATTTGAATTAATTAAATTTCATCTCATGGAGTGAGAGAGTTATTACCTCAAGTGTAACAAGTGCAACATCTCCTTTGGATGGTAGCCCTTCTTCAATACTATGGTCAAAAGACGTAGCAGTTTTTAATAAGTTCAACTCTTTTGACTCAAACTGATTTCTTAAGGCCGATATCGTCAGCCCCTTGCTAGTGCTCTGTTATGAGAAAATTAAAAACCAGAGAGAAAAACTTTTATTTGCCTTATTTTTTGAAATAAAAGTTATTGATGACATTGTATTACTCATTTCATTCTAATGATGACACTTCATGTTAAGGCATCCTTAAAATGAGATGAGTAATACAATGTTACTCTCTCTCATCAACTTAGGCTTCGGCCACTAGTTTAGCTTATCTTTATATATTATTAATTATTATTATTATTATTATTATTATTATATTATATATATATATATATATCATATATCATATCATATACTATTATATAAGTGCATGTATTCATGTTTCGTGACTAATTTTTTAACTCTCATATACTATTACATAAAAAAATAAAATAAAAAAATAAAATTTTCTAAACCCCTCCTGCTTTTTCCTTATTTGTGCTCTTTCACTCACACGCTTTTTTCATTCTCAAATATATTTTCCTT
The DNA here is from genome assembly GCF_013358625.1 of Macadamia integrifolia. NCBI lineage: Eukaryota > Viridiplantae > Streptophyta > Magnoliopsida > Proteales > Proteaceae > Macadamia > Macadamia integrifolia. Next base: position 30,604 of record NW_024868927.1, read on the forward strand.
TTCCTCATATCTGTTTCTCTCTCACAAAGATTTTTTCCCCTTGAATTATATACACTTTCCTTTTCATATCTCTCTCTCTTGAAAGTTCCTCTCCTTATCTTCAACCAATCTTAACTGAAACGGTAGCCCCAATTAAGAATCTAGTCTTGATTCTTGTGGGCTCCTTTCATTGAGCTGGAACTGTGTCTGGATTTACATGGTTTTGCAACTGGTTTGAATCAATCAAAGATCATATTCATATTATCTATTAGATATGAGTTCTTAGTGGTGATCTCGACTGGTGTTGTAGGGGAGAGAAAGCGTTTTGCAGCCGCGAATGACGTTACTAAGAGATGTTGCTCGACGGGGGAATTGAGAAGCAAGATTTGGATTAAGATCTCGGAATCTGTCCTTGAACTCTTCCCAATCTCTTCTGTCTATCTATGTTTTGGGTTTCCTGCAGGTTGAAGTTGGGTTAATTTAAATTCTCAATTTTTCTATAATAGCGGTCTGAGTCAAACCATCAATTAATCCAAGGAATGGAGACTCCAGAGAAGACTAAGGTACTATTTCATAATGTTTCTGCTGTTTCTGTGTCTAGGAACAACAGAAACGACTTTTCACGTTTTTTGAAATAAAAACAGATTTTTTGGTGTTTGATTAACTTGTTTCTCGAAATACTTTTTACAGACATAATGCTACTAAAAAATCTAATAGTATCATCGGATGCCCAAAAGGGAGAGAAGGTTCGGTTGCCTCTTTTTAGGTTTAAATAGTTGAGAGATTTATCTGACACAACATGTAGGATTTCTTTTCTTATATGTCCCAATTGACCATTGATTGAGTTCCATTATGGAATCCCAATATTTGATTTGATTACCAATTAGTTTGGATTATATTAAACATACTCATTATATTAGTTTGGTTGCAAATAGAGAAGACTTGCTCTATAATTGATTGGTTTACCTTAATGGAAGATGGTCATTATGATATTAGAGGAGACTAGGCCCCCCTTGTATGGTTACGTACTAATCTCACCCATTAGAGAAGTGCATTGAGAAAATACTAATGGGAGAAACCTACCTCCAAGAAGAAGAAGAAGGTTGATCATTCGTGCAAGGACGACATCAATGGCTGTGTCATGCTCCGCTGGAAACAACGGTGAATGGTATGTCGTTTCCCCTCTTGTATTGAAATGGTTCACAGTGCATTGGCAAGTTCCTTATTATGATTTAGGAATTATGATGTTATAAATTCCATCACAACAACATTTTTTTTCTCTCAAATTCATTTCTAGAAACGATGAAACAAGTCGAACTTGTTTCGTCAAAGTCATTTCTAAAATTATAAATAGGCATAAATTTTGATTTATATTTCTAGAAATGGGTGAAACATAACAACTTTATCAAACACTTTTTAGGTTGTTTCTCCGTTTCTGGAAACAAGAAAACGCAAAAACGACATAAACCGAACGTTATCAAACGTTGCCTAAGTTGAAGATTGTGGATTAAGCGAAAGACTATTGCTTGGATATATGACCGGATCTACTTCAGTTTAGGTGTTTCTTTCTCGTGTTCATGTAGATTTCCATCTTTTTCCTCAATTTTTCTTGTTATTTTCTCAAAAA
>NW_024868927.1:32229-48892 GCF_013358625.1 Macadamia integrifolia
AAAAAAAAAAAAAAAAAAAAAAAAAAAAAAAAAAAAAAAAAAAAAAAAAAAAAAAAAACAAAAAAAACAAAAAATAAAAAATAAAAAATAAAAAACAAAAAAAAACAAAAAACTGAGAAGCTTAGAATATTGTGGAGATGGGTTTTGGTAGTGATTACTGAACAAGACTGAGGTTGGATTTTGTAATTGTCTTTCTTTTTTTATTTTATTAACTAAACATCATCATTCAAACCAATTGCAGATTCTTTTTGCAACTTAGAAAGGCAGACTGCTGGAAAGTGAATCGACTTTGTTTCTACAACTTAGACAGGTTCCTCTCTCTCTCTCTCTCTCTCTCTCTCTCTCTCTCTCTCTCTCTCTCTCTCTCTCTCTCTCTCATTATTGTATTCTTAAATTATTTCTAGGAGAAGTCGCTTCACTGATATGCTTCTCAAAATGATGGATTAAGTAACCTGGTTGTATTTTGTTGATATACTCGTTCTATTCATGTTGTTCTCTCTCTCTCTCTCTCTCCATGACCCCAATTACATCCATTTTGGGCAATGTCCCCTTTAGAAAAAGATCATCACCACCCCTTCTCCAGTGCTCTCTCTTTGATCTCTGCCGTTTAGGGCTAACCTCCAATTTCACTCCCTACCTTTCCAACACCATAGATTAAAATATTCTCAGATAAATAGAAATTGTTGAATTGAAATCTCTTGATATTTCTAATTTCCATTTCTTTTCACTTCTATTTCCTTCCTACTTAGGTTGTCAAAGAATGTTTGTCTATTTGTAAAAGTAAGAAAATATATGCTTCTATATGCTATAAACTGGAAATTAGAAATTTTCATTATAAATAAGTCTTACATATAGCATGGTTAGGCCAAAAAATAATTATACAAATAACTTGATTCGTTAGGCTATGTTTGGTTGCAAGCGAAATTAAAGGGAAGGAAAGTGAAATTTTCATACTTAAAAAGGAAATATTTGTAATCATTACCTCATATGACCATAATATTAATGTCAAATCATTCCATATTTAGTTATAAAATTTCATTTTACTTTGCATCCAAAACCCTTTGCTTTAATATGTAAAATAAAAATTACATGTAAAATGTATCATTGCTACATATGGTTAAAAAATTAAGTAGTTTATACAATTACAATGAATCACATGGGATAATGATTACAAACATTTATATTTTAAGTATGAAAATTTCACTTGCACTTCCCGTTAAATTTCACTTACAACCAAACGGAGCCTTAAATATACAAATGAACATGCAAAAAAATAAAATGAACACCTTGAATAATTTTATATTTCTTATAATGTATTGTCTTCCAATCAGACTAGCGTTTAGGAAGTGGTGAGGAGTTTATGTTAATGGAATAAAGCATCCATCATCCCTGGTTTCTTGAATAAGTTCATCCTAACCATAAAGGTGAGACACCTGGGGAGATTGCTAAGAGAGAAGCAAATTTTGCAAGAGAGGTTGTAAACTTAGTTAAGGTCTTTTTATCTCCTTTATCAATGGATATCAACAACCTGTTATTACTGAATAATAATTTGGTATAACGTTTTCGCCTTTTTCTTTTCAAATTTGGTTTGGTTCTCCTTCTGTGTCTAATTTTAGTGGCTTGTAGATTTTAAAATCATGTACTTATGACATTATAAACCATCTAACAATACTTATTGTGTATCAACAGTCTCAAACACATGTACAACATTTGATTTCGCACTTGATATTGCTCAGAAATGGAGTGTTTACACTTAAATGCATGGAATCATTCATAATTATCTGAAACCTTGTAAGTTGGTATCTTTCGGATTGCTAGGTATCATAATTTGTAGGCTTTCCACCTATGCATTAGTGATTAGTTGGAATTTTCTACCCATTGAATAGTGTGTTTAAACCAACCGAAGTGGACCTTGATTACAAATCACTGTTCTGGTTAGAAGTCAAGTTTGTGACATTGTGTGGGTATTGATTGATCCACAAAGTTTGACCAAAATTTTTTACCCCCAAAAAATAAAGTTTAACCAAAATATTCTCTTTGATCTTCAATAGGAACACAGAGAATTGGCAAGGGAAGCTTTCAGGAAATCAGTGGTGCTGTTGAAGAATGGCAAGACTGCATCTGACCCACCAGTGTTGCCTCTTCCAAAGAAGGCATCAAAGATCCCTGTCGCCAGTACCCATGCTGAGAACTTTGGGCTACCAGTGTGTTGGATGGACAATTAAGTGGAAAGAACTGAGTGGAAATGACTTCACTGGAGGTATAATCCCGCCCATTCACAATCCTTTCTCTCTGAACTTTTATTTTGCAACTGTTGCTTGTTGAATTGAGGATTTCTCACAGTGGAAGTGTGGGAAGCCATTCCAACACCAACACTCTAGGTTAAGGAAATGGGGTGGTTTGGTATAACCTATAAGATTGTCATCAAATTCATCTTCACACAATTTTCTTAAACATTGCTTTAAAGCAAATGGTACATAAATTCTAACCCAAGGGGGTAGTGCAGTTGGTGAGCAACGAACTTAGTACGAGTCGTAAATTCAGTGGTCCTAAGTTCGACTCCCACTAGGCACACCTTGGGCCACTCACAAGGGGGTGTTTAATGCTCTTCATTGCTTTCAATGAAAGTTGAATGGTTCTCATTCAACCCTGGTATGACCCGATCCATGTGGTTGTAGGGTCAGTATGAACCCGTGGGATTAGTCAGGCCAAAGGCCTGGTGGATATCCGTTGTTAACCAAAAAAAAAAAAAAAAAATGCAGGGCAAGCAACTAATAAGAAACTGCTTTTTAGCTAATGTAGTGATCATGAATGTGGTTCAATATACAAGGCAATTGTTATATGAAGGGAGAAATAATTATGATTTTGGTGCAATGTGGTGATTGGGTTTTAGTCGTTTTTTGTGCTTGATTTTTTTTTTTGGTATATTTTGTGCTTGATTTTGGACCACTGTTTTCTGGGATATATATTGTTGTAGATATATACGATGGTCTAACAATAATTGCATCAGTTAAAATATAATATGAGAAATTATTATACCAAACCTTATTACAATTCCTTGCAAATCAATATCTCACATGGACTCCAATTGCTTAGTTTTCTTTCAAATTGGTAAATAGTCATAATGAGTCATTTATTGATCTTCATTGTGGTAATTATTGAATCATCTTAAAAAGTGAAGAATAACAAGATGGATATGAGTTAGTTGACCATTGACTTGCTTTAACTTAGGGATGTATGTAGGTAGAACTTTTTGGTCTCTTACTCACCTGTTGAAGCTAGAGTTCTATTCATTGTTCATTGGAAGAGAGTAGAAAAGAAGAAATTGACCAACTCATTAGTTTTCTTTCGAATTTTGTAAAAAGCATATGGGTCATTTATTGTTTTTGTGTATATCACTGAATCATTTATTGATCTCTCTTAAAGGTGTTCTTTGTTCCAACGCCTTATTAAGGTTGAGCTTCTGGTGGACGAGACTATCAAAGCACAAGACCAATAAAGTCGAATATACTCTAAAGTTTACAATAGCCATTTTCATACCTATGTATATATAGGCACAAATTTGTGATCCGAGAAAGTAATTTTGAGGTAACAGGAAAAGGGGATTCAAGAGTATTATTTTATTATTGAAACAATTAAATGTAATGAATTGGATATGACTTATCTTTCCACTAATTTTATTTATGTTGTTGATCTAATGATTGCTTGTAGGGATAATTTGTGTCAGATTATTGAGAGCAAATCTCAGTGTCGCCTTCTTGATAAGAGAACTTTCAATCTATCACCTGTATGAAATATTTCTAATACCTGAAACAAAGATTGTTAGAAAAATTAGTGGAATAAGTCGTGTCACTTGACACTGTCCTTAAGACCGTAGATGCCTCCTATGGTGCAATCGGGAATATTACAAATTGGCCTCCAAGATAAAACAACCCCAATGGCTCCCCCAGTAATTGTGTATTCGACTACTGGACCCCTTCGAATGCTATAGGGCTGTGCTCAGACTAAAAAAAAAAACACTCACAAAATGGACATATAAATCCAAAAAAAACTCAATAAATGAGAAAGCTTGACAACACACACTTGAATTCCTTAAGTGACTTGTTCGTGTTTTACAAATGCTAAAGCTCCCCCTATTTTTTTTTGCTAAAGATGTGAATATTATTAAAAGCAAAATGAGAGTACAAAGAAAATAAAAAGGGCAAGCCCGAGACCCCTAGAGCCACTTGAGACCTCCACCTACGGCATGGCCATCAGCAGAGGAGACAAGCATAACCCTCGAAGAAACGGTACATGTGCCCACCCAACACATCATCCTCTAAATCGACATTAATATGATTCGGTAAAAGCACCACGCAAGCAAAGACACCTGACTTGGATGCCTTCTTCGCCAGATAGTCCGCGGCAGTGTTCACTTCTCTAAAGCAGTGAGTGATCTTCCATGGAGTAGAATCTAAAAAAGGAAGGGTGCAAATCCACTTTTGAAGGATAAACCAAGGAATTTGATTTTTTTGTATCGCAGTCACCACAGTTGTCAAATCCGACTTGATCTAGAGACCTCTGATATTCATATTTTGAGCGACCGTGATTCCTTCCAGGACCGCTTCAAATTCAATTTCATTAATCTTCTTGATACCCAGGAAGGTACTGAAAGAGTTACAAACGTGCCCCTCACTATCTCTGGCAATGCCTGCTGCCCCTGCTCTACCTGGGTTGCCCAGAGAGCTACCATCCACATTTATTTTGATCCAGTTTATCGGAGGTTTACACCAATGCACTCAAAGAAATGAGATGAGGAGTAAAAGAAAGAAATCAAAAGAGCTTTAAAAATAAGGAATAAATGAAACTTAAAGAGAAGAAATTAAGATCTCTTAAAACTAAATAAATATAACTCTCTTTAGGGGACCACAAAAGAAAAGGCTACAAAATATCTTATAGCAACTGAACATATTAAGAAGCCATATAAAAGAGACTTAAAAGAGTTATGAAACTACCCTTTTATTAAAACTAGTTTTGAAGTTATTTTGAATCTTAATTTATTTTTAAAACTTGTATTAAAAACCAACAATTCCCCCACAAGATTCAAAATACTGATAAAAATATAAATATAAAAAAAATTATAGTCTAAGCACATTAAAATGGTAGGACACATCATTGCAGATGTCTTTCGGACTTGAATCTATACTAGGTCTGATAAGCCATGCTACAGAGTACAGGTGAAATCAGGCTTCTTGAACCTTTCCTCATTGGTGTAGCCGACTAACCATATCCTACCATCCGACGCCATAGTCACTCTTTTATATATTGTAGACATTTTTGGCCTTTGTCCCCATCTTGGAATCATAAATGTTTAGAGAATCTTCCCGTAATATTCTCATCGGAGGCAGCCTCACCTCCTACATCCACTTAGGTCAACCCACAATATGCACCACAGTTGACATACCCTCATCTGACATGAGCCTTGGCCAATTAAGAGTTTTATAAACTCATCCTCCTTGTCATTGTGGTGAGTACTATCTTCCACATCTAATTCGGAATAGGCACATCATAGTACTAATCAAGTCATCCAGTGATTTCGTTTTTACCCTTTGAACCTAATTCCAGGGATCTCCTATCACATAGGTTGGGTGTCCATCACTTTAACTTATGACATGGGCCTCAAGCCTATTCCTTTAGATGTCTCATGAATAACCTTGGTGGATTGAGGTTTAGTAAGCATTTCTGCCACATTCTTCTTTGATTTTACAAAGTAAATAGCAATGGTACCATTATTTATATATTCCCTCACCAAGTTATGTCTAAGGCGTATATGCCTTTTCTTACCATTATGCTCTCCCTTATTTCTTTATAAATGACTTCCAACAACTAAAGGTGTTTTCATGATTTTGCTATCAAAATAGCCATATTTCTTCAGTAGATTTTCTACATAATGGGCTTGAGATAAAATTATTTCACCTCCATTTCTAATAATCTTGATTTCTAAAATCACATCAGCCACTCCCATATCTTTAGTATCAAAATGGGACATTAGAAAGGCCTTAGTAGATTTTACTAAATCAAGACTAGTGCCCATAATTAACATATCATCAACAAACAAAACAATAAAAATACCTTTATTGTTATGGAACTTACTATAAACACACCTATCAAATCATTTACCTAAAAATCATTTGAAATTAAATTATTATCAAATTTTTCATACCATTGTTTAGGTGCTTGTTTTAAACCATATAATGATCACATAAGTTTGCAGACATTGTGTCTAGAAATGACACATCCTTCAAGTTGTTTGATATAGATTTCTTGCTCTAAATCTCCATTTAGAAATGTTGTCTTTACATTCATTTTATGTATGATAAGCTTATAGATTGATGAAATAGCAATCAATAATCTTATGGTTGCAATTCTAGCAACTGGAGAAAAAGTATCAAAAAAATATATATCCTTCTTTTGCTTGAAACCTTTGACCACTAATCTGCCTTAAACTTGTCAAGTGTACCATTAGGCTTTAGTTTCTTTTTAAATATCCACTTGGTATCTAGAACCTTAGTTCTAGGTAGAAGATCAACTAATTCCCAATTGTGGTTAGCAATTATAGAGTCTAACTCACTCTTGATTACTTCTTTCCAGAATATAGTATCAGGAGATGTAATGGCATGTTGGTATGCAATAGGATCATCATTGACAAAATATGTAAACATACCATCACCTAAATTAGGCTTTTTCCTTTGCCTTTTACTCCTTCTAAGTTGATTTTCACCACTAGGTTCAACAAGACTTGGTGTCAATAAGTCTTCAGTCGCATTTTCAAGTGAATCATTATTATTGGGCACATGTGTATTAAGACTTTGTAAATCTTTCCTCAAAGGAAATATATGCTCAAAGAAATCAGCATCTCCAGATTCAATGATGGTATTTGCTTCAAAGATGCCATCTGTAGATTTAATCACCATGAATCTATATGCCGCATGTTTGATATTTAAAATGTAACCGCAAGCGTATGGATCAGTGTAGCTATGGGTCGAACACAGGGAGAGCAGCCACTTTATTTTTTTATTTCTTTTAATAATGTGAAAGTGAACCAATTAATGGTTGTGATCTAATTCTAATTACCGTCCTAAATATATGTATCTAAAATAACGTCCTAACCATTAGTCTTCTAAGAATTTAAAGACGCAAGCCACGCAATTAAAATTAAATAAATAAATAACTGAAAATAAACAACCCACGCAATTAAAAAAAAACAATAAAGGAAAAAAATATCGAAATAAAAATAAAGTAAAAGAAAGGGGATAAAGCTAGAGAGAGACTCACAAGTAGGTTTCTCTACTTAGCCCGATGCATCATAATATGAGCTTCCCTACTTGACCAGAGAGTCACTCTTACAAGGTTTACTCTACTTGGCTTTAGGGAAAGAGAGACAATTAAAATAAAAATAATAAAATGATGGTTCTATGGCTAGGAGGGGCAAAGCCAACACATACACTAGCCATGAACCTTGGGGGAAAGGGATAGCAATAATGTAACGACTGAAATTAAAACCCTAAATTAAGAAAGAAAGGGTAGTCAGAAGAGAGAATGAGAGGGAGGAGAGAAGACTAATGAATGAGCCTACTTACATGACCTTCATCCCTTGAACTGAAAACTTGATCGATTTGAGATACTACCAGTACTAAAAACCAGATCTGGAATAAACCAAATCTGAAATTTCTAGTACTAGAGAAAACAAATCTTGAAAAAAAAAAATTGCTCCACAGCTTGTGATCTTGTCACCTAGATCTAAGCCTAGAACTATAACTTAAAAAATTACAACTCAATTGCATAAATCATAAACATAAAAGGGCTGAATAAAAATAAAAGAGTGCTTGCATTAATTAAAATAAAAAAAAACTATTACAAAAGTGATTAAAGAAAAGATAAAGAAGAACTAAAACTAAAGAGGGAGCAAAAGAAAGAAAGGGCAACTAAAAAAAAACTAGAAGAAGAATGAATTGTCTCCCCTCCTCTTACATAAGTTGTATTTATAAGGAATGGAGAGGTAGGGTAACAAATTTCTCTTTCCTAAAAGGGAGAAACCCACAATTGGTTGTGAGATCTTTTGAGACCAAAAGTGCTAAGGTGGAGGAGAGAGAAGAAAGAAATAAACTTTGAGAAATTTCCTATAATTTGTTTGCTTGTTTTCTTTCTTTTTTTTTCCTAATTTATTTCTCTTCTTTTTCTCCCTCCAAGGGACGATTTTCCTTCTTGCTTTGTGTGATTTGGACAATCTTTTGATGATGATGTGGAGGAGAGAGAAGATTTGGACAATCTTTATTTCTCTCTTTTTTTTTCTTTCCTTTTTTTTTTCTTCTCTTCTTGCGCAAAAACCCTTCCACTATTTTCCTTGGTTCTAATTTGATGTGGAAATCCCCTCCATGCCCTTAGTGCTTTAAGTGAGTGAAAAACAAGAAATCTTCAACAAAATTCTTAAAAAAAAAATAACTATGAGATTCGAACTTGAGACCTCTTGGTGAGCAAGGAAATTTTGCACACCATAGCTCACCAACTACACTAGGTAGTTGTTGTTACCAAAAACGAATCTTCAATCACTTAAGGATGTGGTCCATCGATCCTTGTTGGCATTTGGAATATTCCTTGTACCTCTGGGACAACTGCAAATGGGCTGGTTCTGCATCTCAGTTCAGTTCTAATCCATTATTCTTTTTCTGGCCCGAAAAGAATAATCATTTGTACGGGTGACCAAACGAATGTGTACTTTTAATTGAACACATCCATCTTGCTCAGAATTTCGTCCTCTTCGCAACTATGAAAAGAAATAGAACCTCTTTACGAGTAAAATTGAAGATATAGCGCCCGATAGTCCTTAAGGCCTTGAAAATATAAAACCTGCAAAAAGAGAGTAAAACCCAAGGTAGCTCCATTCTAAATATGTAAAATGCATGTTTTACTACCCTAGATTTCACACATAAATGTGCTCATGATAATTCCCCCACACTTAGACTTTGCTAGTCCTCGAGCAAAACAAAAAGAAAAAGAATAAAGAAAAAAAAAACTGACTCACTTTCGTAGGAATCACGGTTGCACTTAGCATGTGCAACAAGCCTTTAAACCCCTAGGTCACCCCTAGTGGACGAGTTGTGTCTCGTGGGTGTTTGCAGTGAATATACGCCCAAAATTCAGAATAAACAAATCCCAACTTTGGCTAAAGGTAAGGCTCATACCGATCCGGAGCAAAGATAATTTCTCTTCCAAGGGACCCCCACACTTGAACTTTTATTACCCTTTATCAATTCCAGGCACTAGCATATTTCTTAATTTGGAACTCACCTCATCTCTTCCAAAACATCCTTATCTTAAGGGAAAACCACTTGTGAAGAAATAGGGAACCAATGACTAAGGCGTTGGAGTGTTTTTGACCAAACATGTTACCAAGCATTAATGACATTTGCACATTTTTTCTCTTTTTTTTTTCCACTAATAAGCTCTATTCTACTCCACTACTTTTGGCCTGAATAACATGGTGGAGCAAACACCAGACACCTAAGTTACTATGTAGCTTCGCTTTTTACATATGTCCACAAAGGCAGTGATGCTAGAGTTACTTCAGAAGTTTCCTCCCAAGGAATTTCGATCAAGACACCACGCTTCCTGAGGCGCAATGCCCTGTCTAGTTCCAAGGGAATCAACTCTTATTCTTCTTTATACCACATTTCACATTTCATTTAAAATTGTGCATTTGTCAACCCATGCCAAATTAAAAGAAGGTCTCAACTCCAAATCAAAAGTACAAGGAACCCACAGACTTACATATGGTCCATCACCATAAAACAGGGGTCTCTTATTTTTCAAAAGAAAGTCCCATCTCAAGACACATGCTTGTTTCTTTCTTTTCAACAGGGTTTTTATACGTTCAAAATGGGTACCTTCGTTAAAACTTTTATTTTCATACATCAAGCAACCGAATGGTCTGATCATTAGCTAAAAGCCAAAGTAGGACTTCATCCTTAGCAAGCTCAAAAATAAAAAGAAAAACAATTAAAACAAAGTGAAAAAAAAAACAAAAACTGGTTTCCCTCCCCCACACTTAAGTCATTCAATGTCCTCAATGCATAGAAAGAATTAAAAGCAAAGACAATGCAAGGGGATCATACCTGATTAAAAGTTAGTCATCAGTGTAAAGAGGTTCATGGAGATCCATGACCTCTTCACTACTAGTATTAGGAAACTCAAGGAAGGGTTTCAAACGCTGACCATTAACCTTTGAAATTACCCCTATTCCTGGATTCAAAATCTCCATAGCCCCATGGGGATATACATTATAGACAATAAAAGGGTCATCCCATCGGGAACTAAGCTTACTAGGAAAAAGATGCAATCGAGAGTTGTATAATCAGACCTTATCACCAATTACAAAAGATTTGTGTAGAATGTGCTTATCATGGAAAGCTTTGGTCTTTTCCTTGTAAATCCTAGAACTTTCATAGGCATCATTCCTAAGTTCCTCCAACTCAGATAATTGGAGCCTACGATGAATTCCCGCATCAGACAAATCAAAGTTGAGCTTTTTGATGGCCCAAAAGGCCTTATGCTCCAACTCAACTGGTAAGTGACAAGCTTTCCCATACACCAAACAGTAGGGTGACTGACCAAGGTCGGTCTTGTATGCAGTCCGATGGGCCCACAATGCATCAATGAGCCTAAGGGACCAATCCTTACGGTTGGGATTAATAGTTTTTTCCAAGATTTGTTTGATCTGTCTATTCGACACCTCCACTTGGCCACTAGTTTGGGGGTGATAAGGGGTATATAACTTATGGGTGATCCCATAATTTTTCATTAAGGCCTCAAAAGGTTGATTACAAAATGAGTACCCCTATCACTAATTATTGCACGTGGTGCACCAAAGCGGGAAAAAATGTTCTCTTTGAGAAACTGGACCACCACTTTGTGGTCATCAGATTTACAAGGTATGGCCTCTATCCATTTAGAAACATAATCAAAGGCCAAAAGTATGTACAAATTCCCAAAGGAATTAGGGAATAGTCTCATAAAATCGATGCCCCATACATCAAAGATCTCAACTACTAAAATAGGGTTGAGAGGCATCATGTTTCTCTTATTGATACGGCCAAAAGACTGGCAGGCGAGACAAGCCTTGCAAAAATAAAAAGCATCTCTAAAAAGAGTGGGCCAATAAAATCCGCATTGGAGAACCTTTACGGCAGTCTTCTTAGGTCCAAAAGTGTCCACCACATGCATGATCATAACAAAAAGAGAGAATAGAATGTTGCTCATAATCAGGAACACATCGTTGGATAATCTGATCCGGACATATCTTAAACAAATAAGGATCATCCCAGAAAAAATGCTTAACTTAGGAATGAAACCTATACTTATCTTGGATGGACTAGTGATCCGGAGTCACACTTGAAACGAAGAAGTTGACAATGTCAGCAAACCATGGTTCACTGGACATTACAAATAATTGTTCATCTGGAAAGTTCTCGTTGACTGGAGAATCGACAGTCAAGGAATTTGAAAGTCGGGATAAATGGTCTGTAACTAGGTTTTCAACTCCTTTCTTATCCCTAATTTCTAAATCAAACTCTTGCAAAATTAAAACCCACCTAATGAGATGGGCTTTGTCATCCTTCTTCTGAACTAGGTATCTGAGAGCAGAATGATCAGTATACACCACCACATGTGAACCAACTAAGTAAGACTGAAACTTTTCTAATACAAACACAACAGCTAAAAATTCTTTTTCAGTGGTTGTATAATTGAATTGTGCATCATTTAAGGTCCTACTAGCATAGTAAATGACAGTGGACAACTTATTAATCCTTTGATCCAAAACTGCTCCTATGGCAAAATCCGAAGCATCACACATCATATCAAAAGGTTCAGTCCAAACAGGTGTTGAACAATGGGTGCATTGGTCAACTCCTTCTTAAGTTGTTTGAAGGATTCTAGGCACTCTTTATAAAACTCAAAAGTTTGATCTTTGGCAAGTAATGAAGTGAGAGGTCGGCCTAACTGACTAAAGTTCTTAATAAACTTTCTATAGAAGCCCGCATGCCCTAGAAAAGACCAGACATCCTTAACAGATTGAGGAGGTGGTAAATTATCAATTAAATCCACTTTGGCTCTATCTATCTTAATTCCCTCCTTGGATATTACATGGCCTAAAACAATACTAGATTTAACCATAAAATAGCATTTCTCCCAATTCAAAACCAAATTCTTAAATATGCACCTTTTCAAAACTAGGGAAAGATGATGAAGACATTCAGAATAGGAATTTCCATGAATTGAAAAGTCATCCATAAATACTTCTAAGAATTTTTCGACCATGTCAGAAAAAATGTTCATCATGCATCGTTGGAACGTAGCAGGGGCATTACAAATCCCAAAGGGCATACGCCTATAAGCAAATGTTCCATATGGGCATGTAAAAGTGGTCTTATGTTGGTCCTCTAAAGCAATTTGGATTTGGTTATAGCCAGAATATCCATAAAGAAAACAATAGTATTCATGTCCAGCTAACCTCTCTAACATCTGATTAATGAATGGCAATGGAAAGTAGTCCTTCCAGGTTGCCACATTAAGTTTCCTGTAGTCAATGCACACACGCCATCCTATTTGGATACGGGTAGGGATCAACTCATTATTGGCATTGGGAACTACAGTCACACCAGACTTCTTAGGCACTACGTGAAATGGGCTTACCCATTGGCTGTCAGAAATAGGATAAATTATTCCATGATCCAAGTACTTTAGGATCTCTTTCTTAATAGCTTCCATCATCACTGGGTTAGGTCTTCTTTGGGGTTCCATAGATGGTTTGGAATCCTCCATAAGATGTATATGATGTTGCACAATGGAAGGACTTATACCCTTGATAGTAGCCATGGTCCAACCTAGGGCTTCCTTATTATCTTTTAACACTTTAAGTAACTCCTCTTCCTAGTTAGAAGTCAAATTTGAAGAAATTATTACAGGAAGAGTCGGGTCAGGCCCTAGGAAAGCATACCTCAAATTAGATGGCAACTCCTTAAGATCTAGCTTAAGGGGCTCAACTATGGAAGGTTTGGGAATGGAATTGGAAAGGGGTCCTGAGGGCTCCACAAGTGTGTAAAGACTCAAGACTTCAGAAAAGAAATTTTCACCGTCATCATCCAACTCATCCATACACTCTTGGAATTCTGAATCAAAATCAATATCAAAGTTGGTAACTAAATCATCAGAAAAATCCAGAAATTCCTTAAGCATATTGATCTCTTCTTCCATATGTGGTTGTTTGCCAATCCTAAACATGTTAAACTCAACAGTTTGGTTACCAAAAGATAATCTTAGGAAACCATTCCGGCAATTGATTAATGCATTACTGGTAGCCAAGAATGGTCTTCCTAGAATTATTGGGATCTCATCCTTGGTTAAGAAGGGCTTAGTATCTAATACAATGAAATCAACAGGGAAAATAAATTTCTCCACCTTTAGTAAGACATCCTCAACCATCCCCTTAGGAATCTTAACAGACCTATCTGCCAACTGAAGAGTAGTTCCAGTGGCTTTCAATTCTCCTAATCCTAGTTGCTTGTACACATAGTAAGGTAAAAGATTCACACTTGCGCCAAGGTCAAGTAAGGCATACTCAATGTAGGTGTTGCCTACGACACAAGATATGGTAGGGCTTCCTGGATCCTTATACTTGGCTGCTATAGGCTGAGTAATTATGGAACTAATGTTACCTGCCAAGAACGCCTTTTTGGGCACACTAGTGATACATTTGTGAGTACATAAATCTTTCAGTATCTTTGCATGCGGGGATCTGGGATATGGCATCCAAAAGAGTGATGTTCACTTCTACCTTTTTGAAGACTTCTAAAATTTTGTCTATGGAAGTAGTCTTCCTTTTGTTTACCAAACGATTAGGAAATGGGATAGGATGAACATAAGGACTGTTAGGGATTTGCCCCTGCTCAGAAGAATCATTTTTGGTTTCCTCAACCAAATCATCTATAGTTTCAGAAAAATCTTTAGGTTCATCAGACGAACCTGGAACAAGAGGCACACTTGTGTCCTCAACTGAAGGAGAGTTAACAGGAGTAATAGATGGGGAAGATTTAGGAACGCTCTGTTGGTACTCTCTGCCACTCCTAAGGGCATAAACAACATTACATTGGTTAGAGGGTCCTTGTTGGGTCTGACCTTGTACTATATTCAATGGTGCATTAGTTGATGTTTGTGAACTAACAGGCTGATGATGCCTAGGGTTAGGCTGTGGTTGACTGGGTAAAGTTCCCTTCTCCCTCTCACGCATAATTGAGACAACTTGGGTAAGTTCTCTCATCAAATTTTGATGGCTTGTCATGAGGAGGGCCATATTTTTTTCCAAGTAACTTATTATACTTGCCTCTCCAGTGTTGGTAAACCCAGGGGGTTGCTGATAAGATGATAGGAGAGAGCCCTAGGAAAACTAGCCTAAGGCCCTGCATTTGACCTAGGAAAAGTATTTTGGAAAAAAGATTATTGTGCAAAGGGAGGCCTTTGGGGTCCAGGTTGACCTTGATTATGAAAATTGAAAGGCACTACTTGGTTGCTTTGATTCCAAAAGAAATTTGGGTGATTTCTCCATCTTGGATTGTGGGTGTTACTATATGGATTATTCTGGTATGAGGCATTAACACCATCATTAGAAGTGCCCCCAAAGGTGTTGGGGCATTCTTCTATGACATGTCCAGGGGACTGGCACCAAGCACAAATCTTAACCAAATTAATTGATGATGGCTCTCTAGGAACAATAGCCTCAATCCTCTTGATTAGGCTATCCAAATGGGCTTCCTTCGCTACCATCCCATCCACAAAATATCCTTTCCCTCCATGGTTCTTTCACTCTCTTGGGTGGATTCCCACTCACGGGTTTTGTCAACTAAGTCAAGTAAGAATTCCCATGCCTTTCCTTCATCTATAAAGGATGTGAATCCCTCAGGGCACATAGACTCTATCATTTGTTTAGTTGGGTAATCAATACCCTCATAAATTATTTGACATAAATGCCATAGGTCTAGGCCATCTTGAGGGCATTCTTAGAGTAGATCCTTGAATCTCTATATAAGTTTGGAAAATGACTCACTAGGCTTTTGCCTAAACTGAAGGATATCACTTCTAAGTTTATTGGTCTTGTGAGTTGGGAAAAACTTCTTAAGGAAGACAACTGTGAAATGTTTCCATGAGGTTATGGAATTTGTGGGTAACCCATACAATCACTTCTTAGCTTGGTCTTTCAATGCAAAAGTGATAAACCTAAGCTTAACAACATCATCAAAAAGTTGTTAGATCTTAATTATAACACATACCTCTTCAAATTCCCTTAGAAATAGGTATGCATCCTCAGAGGTCAACCCATGAAAGTGGGGCAACATAGTGATGTATTGAGATTTGAGTTCAAAATTATTACCCTGGGCTTGTGGTAGAACTATGCAGGAAGCTTGGGCTGTTCTAGCAGGGTAGAACCTATCTTTCAAAGATTTAGGTGAAGGGTTTTGCTGTTGGTCTCCCATATTGAAGGGTTTTAAAAAGAGCAAACGTATAGGGTCACTACTTGTTGGATCTCTTCTTTCTAACCGATTTTTAGTATTACGTACCCACTTAACACTCATGCAACAGAAAACTACCCACAACTAAAGTAAGACAAGCACAAAAGAATGGACAGCAAAACTTTTTTTTTATGATTTATTGATTTTTTTGATTTTTTTTTTGGGTTTTTGGGAGCTTACCGGCAGGGATCAGGGGTTTCTCAGGTCAATTCCTGAGGTACTGCTACAGGGCGAAACATGTCTTTATCATACTGTGAGGCATGGCGACCTCCACTAATACAACTACTATTGCAAGTTGTTCTTCTCAGGAATTCAATAAAAGAAAAGGAAAAATAGAAAACAAAGCAAACAAAGCACTCCGATTTACCAAAAGAAAGTGAAAAATAACATGAAACTATCTCTCCGACAACAGCGCCAAAAACTTGTTTGAGATTTAAAATGTAACCGCAAGCGTACGAATCAGTGTAGCTACGGGTCAAACACAGGGAGAGCAACCACTTTATTTTTTATTTCTTTTAATAATGCAAACGTGAACTGATTAATTGTTGTGATCTAATTCTAATTACCGTTCTAAACATATGTATCTAAAATAACGTCCTAACCATTCGTCATCTAAGAATTTAAAGACGCTAGCCACGTAATTAAAATTAAATAAATAAATAACTGAAAATAAAAAATCCACGCAATTAAAAAAAAATAATAATAAAGGAAAAAAATGTTGAAATAAAAATAAAGTAAAAGAAAGGGGATAAAGCTAGAGAGAGACTCACAAGTAGGTTTCTCTACTTAGCCCGAGGGATGCATCATAATATGAGCTTCCCTACTTGACCAGAGAGTCACTCTTACAAGGGTTACTCTACTTGGCTTTAGGGAAAGGGAGACAATTAAAATAAAAACAATAAATTGATGGTTCTATGGCTAGGAGGGGCAAAGCCAACACATACACTAGCCATGAACCTTGGGGGAGAGGGATAGCAATAATGTAACAACTGAAAATAAAAATCCTAAATTAAGAAAGAAAGGGTAGTCAGAAGAGGGAATGAGAGGGGGGAGAGAAGGCTACT
>NW_024868928.1:0-48841 GCF_013358625.1 Macadamia integrifolia
CCAAAGCTTGGAGAGAAGCTCAAGCAGTCTGAGCAGCTTCAATGGCGGTCCGAAGATAAAAAAAAAAAACAGAGGAATGGAAAGAGATATTTTTCCATTATATTATCTAAAAAAATAAAAATAAAAATTCTACAAGAAACGTTTCCAAAAACAAGGTTTATCAAACACCTAAAAATCCGTTTCTGTTCCCTAAAATGTGAATTTATGTTTCTGTTGTCAAACGGAGCCTAATATTTCAAACGTAGATTCAGGAGATTCAGGTCCCAAGTTTCCCAAACTTACCAATTTTTGGTATTTTTTTTTTTTTTTTTAATGAACAGGTAAAAAACATGTGTATTTGCAAAGTTAACAAAAATATCATTAGAGCAGACAGTAGAATATATTTATTTCAAAAATTCAAAGAAAAGGTTTGGAAAACTGTCTATTACCATCAAAAGAAGAGCACGGTCCCTTCTCATCAACCTAGACGATTCTAGGGTTCACTTAACCTTTAGTTAATTATGGAAAAGATATTTTAATTCATTAATTAACTGACGATATGTAGATCAGGAAAACTTGTATGGTTGGCATCCATTGAGTGATGATTTTCTCAAGGTCTCACTTGCAATTTGGTCTTCCTTCCTTTTCAAAATTCACAACTCATTTTGATTCAAACCCTAACTGGAAGTGTCTGAAACCAACCAAGGATTGAGAATTAAAGTAGAGCAGATTTTTGGCCTGAATTAGGTCATCATATTCTGAAGTGCTATAACTCCAGACAATCTGTGGAGAAAAGCAGAACCCAGACCCAGAAAATCTGTCTAGATGAGTTCAACTTGCATGTTATGCCTTTATTTTACTGATTTTCCAACTATGATTTGATAATTTCAAGTTGGCATCATTTATGATTCACAAGTTAATGTTTCTAACCATTTTCCTTTTTCTCCCTCTCCTTTTATGATCTTCCAGGCACCGTTTGCTTCAGCTCCGAAATTTATAGTTCTAGTGATATATATATATATATATATATATGGTCTTTTACACCATGGCCAGATTTTCGTAGTTGCTTCTCTATATTTTCAGAGAATTTCAGACTATTCTCCCTTATTTCAGATGTTGCAGCTTTGCACATCTTTTGAACTGGATATAAAAAAGTACTGTCATTTCATTCCTTTTCATTTCACTTGATTATCTTAGTTCAAAATATATGAGGTTCATTTGTTAATTTCTTGCATAAGATAGGTACACCCGTTTCTTCCGTTTTTTCTCAATTTGGTTACAGATGAAAAACGCAATGTGAAAATTCATTAGTGGAGACTAGTCGATCTCAAGTAGGACTGGTGTCTAACAACTTTCAACCCCAACACCTTATTTTGATTCTCGAATGCTACATAGGATAAAAGATAAGTAAACTTAGAATCAAGTAGTGTTTTGAGACGCAAAATTAAGTGCCAATTGATGGACAGTTTTCTCAAAAAAATACTAAAAAATAAAAAAACCCTAGGTAGAGGAAGGACAAAACTGTATCTGTAACTCATGCAAATAACCAAAGCACATAGCTAATATTTACAAGAGAGCACTAGGTTTACTTTTGACAGAGTAACAATTCACAGAAACAATGAAATCTTAAATTTATCCAAGTCTCGAGTTTATGGATAATTTACAAGTCTATTAACCATGAGTTGAGTTTAAATCCCATCTTCAAGCACAAAGGATATATAAGAGTTCCCCAGGATATATAAGAGTTCCCCATATCTTCTAAAAAACTACAAAGATATAACTTCAGGGTCTTAAATAGGATTATGCAGAGTTCGATTCTATACTAAGACGAAAGCTGGCATACCATGCGAATCATACAAGTAAGAATATTCATTATTTCATTATGATACCAAGAAGTTTAAAAACGTGTAAATGTCATTTCAAAAATACCTTTTCGATCTTACTACAAAGAAAATTTTCTTTCTAAGTAAATTGAAAGACAAATAAGCCAAATTTTGCTTCAAGTCAAGAATAACAGTTAACCTCTCATGAGCCCATAGTTCGGCTTATAAGGAAATAGCAATTGATTAGATAACTGAGAATGACCAGCGCATCTGCAACAAAACAATTTGAAAAATAAAAAAGGACATTAATCCAAAAAAAAAAAAAACTCGAAATATTTTTAGCTGAAAGAAAATTGTCTTTGTAGATGAAATGGAAACCAAAGACTTAAAGGATGATAACCCAGTTCTAGAATCATATCCAACGAAAATAAACTACCCAAGTGACAGCATCTAATTTCTCAGAAGAATCCAAATTTTAAAGACAACAGTAATTTTCAAAGATTTGCGACTTCCGATTCAAGCTCGCAAAATTAGTACAAAATGAAGCCAGATGGATGTAGAGTGAGAGCAGTTGCAGAGAGAGAGAGAGAGAGGTGGTTGCTTACAGGGAAGGAGGTGCTACCACTGCGTTGGCTAGCATTATTTTTCGCACTTGAATTTTCTCCAGCGCCGACCGCCTCACAGTTTTGTATTGGCTTTTTGTAACACAAAGCGGCTTAGGAACCTTAAATCCTTTTGGCCGTTTCGGTTTTGAGGGCGTTGATTTTGAGTGATAAATTCCCAACCGCAGGAAAATAAATTTCATACGATTTTGTACTGAATGTAATATTATTATACCCTTGTATGTATCATATTTTCATATGGGAAAAGATTCTCACCGGATGGTACACTGTCTTTCTCTCTCCTCGTCACATGAAATGATCTATGTACCCGTGACATATAAAACCACTTCATCGCTTCTCATTGGTTCGTTCCTTATACTTTTTTCTTTTGGGTAAACGTTGGCTCCTTATACCTCTTGCTCAAAAAAATTCTCCCCATTTACATATGTATGTACATGTATGTACAGTTGGCCATTTTTTCACCCCATTTCATTTGATTGGATAGGAATGCTGGAGAGAGACAGGGTACAACATAGGAAGAGTTAGGAGTAAGGTTCTAAGAATCAGTATCAAATCAGCCAACTCGAGCATAAGAGATATCAACAAACTCATAGTAAATCGGTGTCCATTAGTTGAGAACACTAGAAGAACTTTGACTAAGTCAATTCGAAGAGTCTAAAAGAAAAAAGTTAGCTAAGAACTTCAACAGTTCACTAGAGTGAGAAAGTTGAACTCAAAATATGTTGATGTTGCTTTTACCAAAGCAATCAGCATACAGGAATCAACTACATAAGAGGAAGCATGCCAAAGTAAGGAGTGTTGAAAGGCGATAAAAGAAGAGATATTGATACTAAAGCATAATTAAACTTAGGGCTTAGTTGTCAGCAATAAGACCCAAGAATACGGTAAATAACAGGGGGTTTAGGAGATCATTAATGGTGTACAAACTTTAATCCCACATCGCCCAGGAAGAGATTCTTGGACTAGTTGATAACCTCTAGCCTTCTTAACATGGTATAATACGTTTTAAAGCCTTGAGGCCCAAATAGTACATACTAAAAACGACAATATTGTGCAAGACCTTAATTATGTACATGTAATTCACAAATAGTTTAATTTATCTGACAGTACACTTATGCAATTGGTTGCCTCATTTAGAAGCAGCTCATTGAATATAGATCAACCACAAAGGCATGATATAGATCAACAATTAATGCAATTGATGAATAATCTACATCAACTAGTGAATTATTTAATGTCACTACACTATAATAACTTCTCAGCCATATGATTGTCAGAAAATTTTATATTTTTCATGCAAGGATTAAACATATGAAAGTACATCATCAATTCATTCCAGAAAAAGTTTTGTAGGAGAAATTACACTATACTAATTAAAACAAATTAACAAGTTAAAATGACTTAAACTTTACTAAGCTTATCAAATAAAAAGAAGAACTACGCATAACAAGCAAACTTAGGAAACAAAGATTCGATATTGTGAGGAAGAATTGAAAAAAGTCATCATCGATTACGGTCAACCGTCAATTATGGCACAAAGTTGAAAAACACCCTTCTACAGTCACCAATAATGGAATTGACTGTCAATTATGCGCAGAATATCAAATAATTTATAAAATTAGGTTAAATTCAGGGTTAACATCAAGGTCACAATCATGGTCAACATAAGGGGAAAAAATCAAGACTGGGTTCAGGGCGGGTTGGGGGCCAAAGACATTAACTCTTACCCTCCCTAACTCAAAGTTAGAAATTTCAGGGTCAGGCCGGTCCTCATGGCCAAAATTTTCGGGTCAATACTTGTTTGGGATTAGGGCGGGCCATGGACGAATCCTGGCCATCAGGGCCAAATTTGCTCTCCTAATTGTTAGTGGTTGCATGCAAAGACTATTTTACCCTTATGAATTATTCAAGCTAAAAAAATTCAAATCGATTTATGTAGTGGGTGAAGGGATTTCCCTTTCACCCATCTTCCATCTCAAGATCTTTCAACCAAATTGACAGTAAAAGCAGCGACCCTCAACGATAAAGATGAAGCAAACAAAGGCCGGTGGAGGGGTTTCTCGGCCAAGAAGACAACCAGCAGGGGGATGGTGATCTTTTCATCAAGTCATCATTAAGAGGCTCTGTAGCGAGTGCAAGTGATCCAAGTGTATTTCATTGTATTTATAAATTCCAAGTAGAGACAAAGATTTGAGGTTTCAATTCTTCAAGATTCGTACCAGAAAAAAAAAAAGAATAAATCTTACTTGAGTATATTTAGTTTTAATTTTTAATTTTTTTTTTTACAATTTCTAATTTTAATTAGAGGAAAAAAATCTTCAGATTCATATCCACTGTGAGGACGCCTCGATTGATGAACTAATTCTCCATGAATTCTTTAAATATCAGTTTGAATTTGGTACAAAGTGAAAAAGAAACAATCCAATTTCACTATCTCAAATTGAACTTTTATTTCATCTTCCCTCTTTTTCTTTTCCAATCTCACCCTTTCTCCTTTAAAATCTGGTATCATTTGTTGATTTCCAATGGTTTTAATATCTTATTTTATCGATTATTGCTTCTAGTACTATATGGGTGATATAGCCAAAATAGCCTCTCGGTGGAGGCAATGACACGTGTCGTCTCTGAGACACGTGTCATCCGCCAGACGAAGGTCCCGAGAGACCACTCACGCTCAATCACCGAGGCACGCTTGCAAAATCATGTGGGATCACGTCGTCTGCATGAGGGGAATATTCCCCCCAGAAGGTGGACGTATTCGAGTGGGACTCTAAGAGGGAAGAAGGGGGAAAACCCTAAACCCGGAGGGCTATATAAGAAGGCACGGAAGAAAGAGGGAGGTAAGCTCTGATACCCTCACCATTACTCCCTTATTGAACTGTGCGGCCGACCCTGACTTGAGCGTCGGAGGACTAACCCCGGACTAAGTTCCGGGCCTCCGTCGTCTGTGTTTGTGTAGGTTGGACTAGCGGGGTTTTTTGGCAGCAAAAACGAGGAAGTGTTATTGCATTGAATTGAGATTCACTTGGGTCACGGAGAATTTGTTCATTTTGTTAATGAAATCCCTTTCATTGCTTCTGGTCTTGAACACCTTCATCCAATGCGGTTCTCTATAAAGATATATTTTTCTTTTGATAGAAACATCGCCAGAATCCAAGGGAGTGAAACAGGAAAGAGAAAACACACTAACCCATTGTTGCTGCCAAAAAACCCCGCTAGTCCAACCTACACAAACACAGACGACGGAGGCCCGGAACTTAGTCCGGGGTTAGTCCTCCGACGCTCAAGTCAGGGTCGGCCGCACAGTTCAATAAGGGAGTAATGGTGAGGGTATCAGAGCTTACCTCCCTCTTTCTTCCATGCCTTCTTATATAGCCCTCCAGGTTTAAGGTTTTCCCCCTTCTTCCCTCTTAGAGTCCCACTCGAATACGTCCACCTTCTGAGGGGAATATTCCCCTCATGCAGATGACGTGATCCCGCATGATTTTGCAAGCGTGCCTCGGTGATTGAGCGTGAGTGGTCTCTCGGGACCTTCGTCTGGCGGATGACACGTGTCTCAGAGACGACACGTGTCATTGCCCCCACCGAGAGGCTATTTTGGCTATATCAGGAGCCCCCTTACTTCCACTAGGAGCTTCTTCCTGTGGGAGTAACCATCTTCTTTGGTTGACTTGTTCCTTCGGCCTTGGCATTACCAGTGACCAAGGCTTGGGGTCGACCGAGAGAAAGACCTTCGGCCGCTTCGGATCGGCGTTACTGAGCCCCCTGTTGAAGGTGGGACCTTCGGTCAGCTCCGTTCGGCTTTACCGAGCCCCCTGACTGAAGGAGTGACCCTCGGTCAGGTCTGTTCGGCTTTAGCCGAACTCCCAACCGAAGGAGGGACCCTCGGTCGGGTCCGTTTGGCTTTGACCGAACTCCCAACCGAAGGAGGGACCCTCGGTCGGGTCCGTTCGGCTTTGGCCGAACTCCCAACCGAAGGAGGGACCCTCGGTCGGGTCCGTTCGGCTTTGGCCGAACTCCCAACCGAAGGAGGGACCCTCGGTCGGGTCCGTTCGGCTTTGGCCGAACTCCCAACGGAAGGAGGGACCCTCGGTCAGGTCCGTTCGGCTTTGGCCGAACTCCCAACCGAAGGAGGGACCCTCGGTCAGGTCCGTTCGGCTTTGGCCGAACTCCCAACCGAAGGAGGGACCCTCGGTCAGGTCCGTTCGGCTTTGGCCGAACTCCCAACCGAAGGAGGGACCCTCGGTCAGGTCCGTTCGGCTTTGGCCGAACTCCCAACCGAAGGTGAGACCGTCTGCTAGGTCCGTTCGGGCGCAAACCTCGAGGCTTCGTACCCTGACGTGGCGGTGCCATTAATGCTCGGGAAGTCGTACCGCCATTCCCCCATCTATATAGTGTGGGGGGCCATTTGTGGGGCAACCTTTCTTTTTTCCCTTCGGAGAGCTCACCTTCGGCCTCGGATCCCCTTCTAGCCTTCGTCCTCTTCTTCCCTAGCTTAGCAACAAGTAAGTGATGTCTTCCTCGTCGGGCTACAGCCCATCGTCCCGCGAGAGGTCAAGACCAAGACGTAGGTATAGGAGTCCTGGGGAAGTCCGAGGGATGTCCTCGGATTCCACCGACTCTCCCTCCTCCCGCGACTCATCGTCCGCGGCCTCACCGTCGGGGTCCATGGGTGGCTCCAACGGTGAGGAGTTCAGGGAGAGGGTGCTCGACGCCCGAGCCCAGACCCAGGAGCCCCTGGAAGTTGAGGCCCTCAGGATCGTCTCCACGATGGACGAACCAGAACTGGAGGAGCTGAGGGCCTCCTTCGGTGTTTCGGATGCTTTCGAGCTCCGTCTGCCCAGACCTTCTGACCGAGCCAGCTATCGGAACCCCGAGGAGCTGTGCCTGTACAAGGAGGCCTTCAAGGCAGGCCTTCGGCTGCCCCTCCACCCCTTCTTTACCAAAGTGTTTCGGCACTATGGGGTAAGCCCGACCCAGCTAACGCCGAACGGGTGGCGACAAGCGTTAAGCTTCGTCATCTTCTTCGTTCGGCACAAGAGGCCCCTCTCCCTTCAACTTTTCATCAACTGCTTTCTTCTTCAGGCCTGCAAGGGACTTACGGGCTGGTACTATTTTTGCCCCCGAAAGGACCTTCGGCTCCTGAAGGGTTACCCGACTTCCATCCACGGATGGAAGGAAAAGTATTTCTTTGTGAAGTCGACCGAGGGGGTGCCCTTCGGCACGGTCTGGGGCATCCCGGACCTTAGGGATGTGAACTCCGCCCCTGCCCTATTCGGGGCAGACGCGGAGTCGTTGGCGATGGCGAGGCGGCAGGAAGGCTGTTCTCCAGTCGAGGCCGACTGCCTCAAGTCCGACGCCATCCTCTTCAAGTTCGGGCTTAGCCCGGGTGAGTTAGGCTAGCCTCCGTCTGCTTCCTTCGAGTGTCGGTCCTTCGTACTAATACTCTTGCTTCTTCTTGCAGTGCAAGTTACCAGAGCCGAGGCTAAGGCCGCCGCCGCTGCAAGACAGGCAAAGATAAAGGAAGCCAAGGCACGTGACGCCCCCCAACAGCCGAAGTCCAAGAGGAAGGAAAAGACGGGACCGTCCTCCGAGACCCCGAAGAAGAGGCCCAGGGTGGAGGGGTCGACTGCCGAGGCTGTCCAAGCCCTTGCTGCTCCTGGCAGAGACGGACCTGCTCAAGACCCTTCATCCGCCGCTGCCTCCCGAGGCCCGAAGGTCTCGTCGACGAGGGCTGAGGTGGGGTTCGTCCCACAATGGTCGGTGAAGGAAGACGACACTCTGGCCGTCGGACGGGTTGCCAGAGAGTTGGTGATGAAGGGGAGTCTTCCCCGAGATGCCACCGAAGCCCAGAAGCAAGGGACGGCGGCACTGATCACCTCCGCGTGCATCTACATGGCGGGGGTAAGCTTCGGTCCTCCTGCCCCTTTTTTACTTGTACTATATATTTTTTTTCATTCTGACCTTCGGTGCTTCGTGCAGGCTCAGAACCAGATGGGTCAGCTGGCGGCTCGAGCCGAGGCCATGTGTCGGGAGCTTGAAGTCAGCGAGAGGGAGAAGGTCTCCCTAGACAACGAGCGCACCACCCTCCTCGAGAAGGTGGAGCACCTGGAGAGGGACCTAGCCCTCGAGCGCCGAGAGTGCGATCGGAAGCTCTCGGAGTTGAAGTCACAAGTGAGGGCCCGCATTCAGGAAGCCGAGGCCCGAGGGGTCGAGAAGTATCGGTCCTCCGAGGCCTTCAGGGAGGAGATCAAGAACGCCATCGCCCCGGGGTACACAATGGGCGCTACCGAGGTCCGAGATTGGGTCCTCGGGCGCTACCCCGGGGTTTCCTTCGCAGACAGCGGCCTCATCTTTGAGGACGACGATGTGGAGGCGGTGCCATCGGCCACCGAGGTTGCAGACGCCGACGGTGGAGGCTGCAGCGAGGAAGGCGAGGTCCAGCTGCATAGGGAAGTCCCTCCGACCCCTGGTCGTGGAGGTTCGGACCAGGAGGCACTCCCCGCCGAAGACGAGGCCGCGAACCCGACGGACGCTCCTTGAGGTCGCCTCGGCTCTCAGCGCAGACTACCCCCTTCTTGTTATGTAACTAGCCTTCGGGCCTTAAATGTAATCTTTGCCTTCGGGCTTCGTATGTAATCCTTGCCTTTGGGCTTTATGAATGCAATCGTTCTTTTTCCAACTCCTGTCCATTTAATGATCTTTGATTCGTAAATAATTGCAGAGGGCCGAAACCCTAGTTGACCTTCTTAGGCGCATGGCCCCGAGACTTGGCCGAGGGTCGACCTGTTAGTAAGTCAGACGAAGGCCGACCCTGTTATCACTAGCAA
The DNA here is from genome assembly GCF_013358625.1 of Macadamia integrifolia. Taxonomy (NCBI): domain Eukaryota; kingdom Viridiplantae; phylum Streptophyta; class Magnoliopsida; order Proteales; family Proteaceae; genus Macadamia; species Macadamia integrifolia. The sequence continues at coordinate 9,256 of NW_024868928.1, forward strand.
TATTTTACAAGTGTTTTCCCTCTCGGCTCGAGCCGAAGGGTTTGCTAGACGCATGAATTGGCCGAAGGTGGACCATTCGATAGTCAATCAAGCAATCCAAGTGTTTTGCCTTCGGCTCCAGCCGAAGGGTTCACCGAAGGTCGACCCTTCAATAGTCAATCACCAAGCAATCCACCGTGTGTACCCTCGGCTCCCGCCGAAGGGTCTATTAGATGCTAGGTCTTCACCGAGGGCCGACCTGCTAGTAAGTCGGACGAAGGTCGAGGGGTTCACCGAAGGTCGACCGTCCAATAGTCAGGATCACCAAGCAATACACCAAGTATTTTGCTTTCGGCTCAGGCCGAAAGGTTCACCGAAGGTCGACCGTCCGATAGTCAGAATCACCAAGTGTACCCTCGGCTCCAGCCGAGGGGTCTGTTAGATGCTAGCCTTCGGTCAGGTATGTTCGGCTATGGCCGAACTCCGAGCCGAAGGGGTGATTCGGCCGGGTCAACCTAGAGGTACAGTGGAGAATTCTCAGTTGCCGTAAACCAGCTCTCGTATTATCCATAAAATCTTGCGGATTTCAAGATGAATTACAACTTAAAGGTTCAAAAGGACAATAATTGCAAAGAATGACAGACGGAAAAATTTATACAATAATTGCAAAGAATGACGGAAAAATTTATAGATGACGAGTGCGTGCCCGCCACTTTACTACTGGTGGAATTTTCTTAGATTATCGGAGTTCCACGATCGGGGTACCCTTACTCCCCCCGTAGTCTCTAGGTGATAGGACCCTGGTCGTATTACCTTCGAGACTCTGTAGGGACCTTCCCAGTTTGGATCTAGCTTCCCTTGATGCCTTGGGTCCGACACTTCCGCCCTTCTGAGGACAAGGTCGCCCTGCCTAAACTCGTTCTTCCGGACTTTGGTGTTGTAGTGCCTAGCGACCCTCCGCTGGTAGGCGGCGATCCTTTCTTGTGAAGCTTCTCTGGTTTCTGCCAAGAGGTCCAAATTTGCCCGGAGTCCTCCGTCGTTTTCGTCTTCGTTGTAGTACCGAATCCTATGGGTAATAGCCCCTATCTCCACTGGGAGTACAGCTTCAGTGCCGTATGTTAACATGAAGGGTGTTTCTCCGGTAGCTAACCTCTCAGTGGTGCGGTAAGCCCAGAGAATGTGGTGCAACTCGTCTGCCCATAGTCCTTTGGCATCATCTAGCCTCTTTTTTATCCCTTGGAGTAACGTACGGTTGGTTACTTCTGTTTGCCCATTGGTCGAGGGATATCCGACGGAGGTTTTCCTATGGTTGATGCCGAGGGCTTCACAGAACGCGTCGAAGGTTGGATTGGCAAACTGAGTTCCATTGTCCGTAACCACAACCTGGGGGATTCCAAATCTGTATACCACCGCCCTTTGGAAGAAGTCCCTTATGTTCTTTTCAGTTATCGTTGCTAGGGCTTCGGCTTCCGCCCACTTCGTGAAGTAGTCGACTGCCACCACGATAAACTTCCTCTGTCTCGTGGCCAGGGGGAACGGACCCAAGATGTCCATTCCCCACATGGCGAACGGCACTGGGCTAGATAGGGACGATAGCTCGGTGGAATGCAGCCTAGGCACGGGGGCGAACATCTGGCACTTGACACATTTCCTGACCAGTGATTCTGCGTCCTTTCTCATTGTCGGCCAGTACAGGCCCTGCCTTAGTACTTTGTGTGCCAGGGCCCGGGCCCCAAGGTGTTGGCCACATATCCCCTCATGCACCTCCCGGAGCGCGTACTCGCCGTCGGAAGAATCCAGGCACTTGAGGTATGGTGAGGTAAACCCTATCTTGTATAGCGTGTCGTCTTTCAGGAAGAAGCGCGCTGACCTCATTCTTACTTTTCTTGCTTCGTCCCTGTTCTCTGGGAGCTTTCCCTCCTTGAGGTATTCTATTATGGCGTCCATCCAGCTTTGGCCGTTTTCACCTACGGGTAACACCTCGCGGGGTTTTCGATGCTTGGCTGTGGTAGTACTTCGAAATACACCGCTCGTCCGAGTTCTGCGAAATCGGAAGTGGCCAGCTGTGATAGTGCGTCTGCGCTAGCATTCTCTTCTCGTGACACCTGCTTTACCTCAAATTCCCTGAAAGCCGCTGACCTACTTCGCACAATGTTCAAGTATTCCGCCATCCTCTGCTCTTTGGCTTCGTATTCACCATTCACTTGCCGCACCACGAGTTGGGAGTCGCTGTTCACTACTAGTTCCTTCACCATCAAAGCCCGAGCCAGATTAATTCCGGCTATTATCGCTTCGTACTCCGCTTCATTGTTGGAGGCTTCGAAGTCGAATCGTAGGGCGCATTCTACTTTGAAACCCTCAGGACTTGCCAACACGATTCCTGCGCCGCTTCCATCGCTGTTGGAAGCCCCATCCACATACAGTGTCCAAGCCTCATCTCCTCGTTCCTCGGCAGATTCCTGCGGGTCATCGGGGATCGTCGTCTCCGCTATGAAGTCTGCGAGGGCCTGTGCTTTAATAGCGGTTCTCGGCTTGTACTGGATGTCGAACTCTCCCAGCTCTATGGCCCAATTTACCAGGCGACCGGACATATCTGGTCGCTGCAGTATTTTCTTCAGGGGCTGGTCGGTGAGTACGCATACCGTATGTGACTGAAAATATGGCCTCAGCTTTCTTGCCGCCGTCACGAGGGCGTACGCCACTTTCTCCGCCTTTCGGTATCTTGTCTCGGCATCTAGAAGGGTTCGGCTGACGTAGTATATTGGCCTTTGTTGCCTTCCTTCCTCTTTCGTCAATACGGCGCTTACAGCAACTGCCGATACAGCAAGGTACAGCTGCAAGGCATCCCCGGTGTTCGGCTTTGTCAGCAGCGGGGGTGCGGCCAAGTATTCCTTCAATTGTTCGAAAGATTTTTCGCACTCCTCCGTCCACTCGAACTTTTTGGTCCCTTTCAGCGCTTTGAAGAAAGGAAGGCATCTATCTGCGGACCGAGACATGAATCTTCCGAGGGCGGCTACCCGACCCGTCAGCTCCTGGACTTGCTTTACGTTCTGGGGTGACCTCATGTCCCGAATGGCTTGTATTTTGACTGGGTTGGCTTCGATTCCTCTTTCCGAGACGATGAAGCCGAGGAACTTCCCCGAGGCTACTCCGAAGGCACATTTTGCCGGGTTCAGCTTCATGCCGTACCGTCGCAGCACTTGGAACGCCTCTTCCAAGTCTTGGATGTGTCTTTCCGCCTTCAGGCTTTTCACGAGCATGTCGTCCACATACACTTCCATGGTCTTGCCGATCAGTCCTTTGAAAACTTTATTCACCAACCTTTGATAGGTGGCCCCTGCGTTCTTTAGTCCGAAAGGCATGACCTCATAGCAGTACAACCCTCCTTCAGTTATGAAGGATGTTTTCGGGACATCAGCCTCAGCCATTTTGATTTGGTTGTACCCCGAGTATGCATCCATGAAACTTAGCGCCTCGTATCCCGCCGTGGCGTCGATGAGCAGGTCTATCTTTGGCAGGGGGTATGCGTCCTTGGGGCAGGCCTTATTCAGGTCGGTGAAGTCGATGCAGATCCTCCACTTCCCGTTTGCCTTCGGGACCATCACCACGTTAGATATCCACTCCGGGTACTGAATCTCGCGGATGAACCGGGCCTTCAGTAACTTTTCTACTTCCTCGTCTATCTTCTTCTGTCTTTCTGGGGCGAACGTCCTCTTCCTCTGCTGCACCGGCTTCTTCATTGGGCTAACATTCAGGTGATGTTCTATTACCTCCCGGTCGATCCCGGGCATGTCCGACGCCGACCAGGCGAATACGTCAGCGTTGCTCCGTAGGAATGAGATGAGTCTTTCTTGCTGCGACCTTGGCATGGTAGCCCCAATCTGGAATTGCCGGGTGTCATCTCCTTCTTCAGCTTCAACTTGCACCAAATCTTCGGCCGGCTCTCCCCGTTGATAACTGGCATCATCACGTAGATCCTCTATCGGGAGCGTCTCACCCGCCTTTTCTTTTTCCCAGAGAGTAGTGGCGTAACATCTTCGGGACGTCTCCTGATCGCCCCGACACTCCCCGACGCCATTCTTGGTAGGGAACTTCATTTTAAGATGGGGGGTGGAGACGATGGCCTTTAACAGATTCAACCCGACTCTTCCTAGTATGGCATTATACGCTGATGTAATGCTCACCACCAGGAAGTTGATCATCACCGTCGCCTGGCGATCTCTGATGCCAGCCCGAACCGGCAGCTCAATCGACCCTTCCACCTTCACCGAGGCGCCAGAGAATCCCTGCAACGGGTGTTCGACCTTCTTTAACTTTCCTTCGTCGAGGCCCATCTTCCGGAAAGCTTCGAGGAACAGGATATCAGCTGAGCTGCCGTTATCCACTAAGATCCTCTTCACTTTGCAATCTCCTATGGTCATGGCGATGACCAAGGCATCGTCATGCAGGGTCTGTACCCCTTCCAGACCATCGTTTGAGAAGGAGATGACCGTCCCCGTCTTCGCCTTCTTGTTCGACCATTCTGCCACATGTACGCTCCTCGCATAGGCCTTCGCCTTCCTGGCAGAGACCGAACTCTCTCCTGCGGCTGGGCCTCCACAGATGGTCGCTATAACTCTTGTTGGGCTCTTGTTCTCCTCTCGGGGCCGGCGCTCATCTTCCTCTGGTGTCTGGTTCCTCCGCTGTTCTTGATTTCCTCTGCGGGCGAGCCCCCTTCTCTCATAACGACCTCCGCCATCTCTCCAGCGGTTTTCCCTCCGGCCATTGCCTTCTGGAGCCAGCTCTTTCTCCCGATCTACAAATCTGCCTAAGTATCCCCTTCTGATCATTCCTTCTATCTCCCCCTTGAGATGCCAACAGTCCTCGGTGTCATGGCCGTGGTCTCTGTGGAAGTGGCAGTATCTATCCACATTGCGTCTTTCGGGATGTCGCCCCATCTTTCCTAGCCACTTCATGGCCCTGGCATTTAGAGAATCTTTTATCTGCATTAACACCTCTGTTCGCGGAGGACTAGAAGGTCCATGGGGTTGGGCATGAGCTTCAAATGAGAGGGACGGGTAGAGAAGATAGGTTGAACTGTGGGGTTCTATGACGGTGAGAGTGGAAGTAGGGTGAGAGGTGGGCCAGTATGTTTCCAGCACGTCGTCATCATCATCACCGTAGTCTTCGTTGTTACCACTTGGTGGACCAAGGATCATAGCGAAAAACTCACAAACCATAAAGAGGAGAAAGAAGAAAAAGACTAACACACCATTAGGTGGGTAGACAAAAACATGCCACAAAAGGCAGATGAGTTCACACAATAAAAGGCGGAGGCGTTCACGAAGCTGTGAAGTTATGCCAGTTTGAGCCCAAATTGGAGAGAGAGAGAGATAGAGAGAGAATTCGTGTGTCAAGAAATTTGGCCACAGTACAATGAGTGTCAAAGTAATTCACTATTTTTGTTTTAATTCATTTTCTCTTTTAATTCCCATTGACACATTGCTTCACCTCACTTTTTAAAACAAGAGGAGACAGACTATTTACTCTCTCTCTCTTAATAATAAAAAAAACAAGTGCATGAACTCCCTTACACTTTGACTTTTATTAGAGTGCAAAGTCATACTCTCTTTTTTTTATAAAAAATTATCCGGGAGAATTTTACTCACTCACACCAAAGGGGTAGGGAGAATGATAAAGAGAGAGTGGGAACTTTAAATACACACTCACACACTCATGTGAAAGGAGTCAATCCATTGACCTTCTAGCGGTTCCTCTTCAAGCAGAAGTAACATGCTAGTGCGTTAAGCATTCGATCCACAAGCACAACACAATACTCACATTTTTTTAAAAATAAAAAGAACAACACTCATTCCTATACCACTAACACAGGTCTTATACACAATTTTTTTAATATTCTTTTTCGTTTTTATTTTTCACACATTCTTGGATAAATAATATAACATCACACATCTTACTCGTTAATACAAATTTTAACTCAACACTCAATACTTAAAAGTTTATAGAACAATGTAGAAAGAGAAGACCAATTACTTGCCTCTGATACCAAATTGAAGAGTTGAAAAGAGATGAAGCTTTCAAAATGCTTTATTGGAATCAAGATCAACTACATATTACAACTAAGCTCTTGCGACTACCTAAATTGAGGTAAGATTACAGTTAGTAAGGATTCTTTTAATAGAATTACCTGCATAACATATTTTAATGAGTAAAAATTATATACAACAACATCCATTGTCTATAGTAGGCTGTAGACTACTATCGTGATCAAATTTGAAACTCTTACATAATCGACAGTAGGTTGAATTAATTGGTGATTTTATAAGTGTTTTTCAATTTTATGCTGCAATTGATCATGACTTTTCAATTTTCTACCACTGTTAGTGACTAACTACAATCGATGATGACATTTTTCAAGGAAGAGATAGTATCATATTCTGAAATCTATCTAAGGATTTTTTAGTGCATCCATAATTCCCATTATAGATATTATCAATTAAATATATCTAAAGTAGATATAACTCCTATATCCCATGAAGTAATAAAAATTACAATTTAATCCATCCACTTTACAATATCACATAGAAAACGCATGAAAATAATTACTGTCACCAACTTGGTCTGTCATAATTCTTTGTTCAGAAAATCAAAACCATTAATTGGACACAACAAGAAAGAAACAAATTGGGCACAACGTCAACACCCTAGCCTATCAGGTGTAAGGACCAATTATAAGCTACTAATGATAATCTTTTTTTTTTTTTTTGAGGGGATGAGATAACAACTAGGAGGTTCGAACCCGAGACCTCTTGGTGAGCATGGGCTCTTTACGCACCACAGCTCACCAATTACACAAGGAAATTATTGTTACTAATGATAATCTTGTTCCTTAACAATTGACAATAATTTATTCAAGATTCTCATGCGATTTAATTCAATGTAGATATATACACACTCACACTTGTGTCTTGAAATTAACTTTCCTATAAACACATAATGTGGTAATCATAACACAATGTGACAATCATATGAATAGAATGCACAATGACATCTGTAACTGTGAATAACTTCTAGATTAAAACCTAAAGACAACAACCATCCATTAAAATCATGCAAATTAGTTAAGTTTTAGTTAGCAAAAAAAAAGAAGTTAAGTTTGAGACAATTATGTTGATGGACACATATTTTCAACACCTCCCTTTCCAGCTTTGACTCTGACTCTAAATTTGAATACGGTTCTTTGTTTCCCAATGATTAGGTTTCACAGTGGGGCTCACCTCTATATCCCCTCCCTTTGATACTTCCTCACTATAAAAATGCATCTCTTTTCTAAAACAATTTTTTGTATTTATCAATGTAAACCCTCCCTCTCATCATTTTTTTTTCTTTTTTTGGGTAAAGAGTTACTCAATTACAAAGGAGGAAAGAGGAGCACAAGCCATCTTGATTACAACCAACTAAGAGTTAAAGAGTGGAGATAGGGCAATATATTTTACTTGTCACTGACAAGGCCATCCTAGCTAAAGAATGAGCGATAAAATTTACTTCTTTAGAAATAGAAACAAAAGAACAACTAGTGAATTACACAGTGAACTCTCGAATGTCCTCCAAGATACCCAAGAGTGTGAAAGGAGGAGTCATCTTAGGGTTACTTAAAAAGGAAATAAGGGAAACATTGTTCAACTCCACAATAATCTTACGATGGGGAAAAAATCCAGCATCGATTGGAGTCCTATGAGCAACGCTAAAGCTTCCCCTGTGATGACATCAGAGAAGGAGGTAGAATCAGAGAGAGCTAGCAAAGCATTGCCCTCATGATCATGCCACACACCTTGTTGTTTTATGGTTGTCCTTGTTGGCAACTCGGCCACGTGGCGGTGATGACGTGGCCAGTTTGGGTGACGTGGATGAAAATGATGACATGACAGTGTCCAGTGTCACCGATGAGATAACAGAGCAGCTTGGTATGCATGGAGTGATTTAATACATCATTAATAGGTGGTGCGGGTTTCTGGGTCAAAACTGGCAAAATTGGCCTATTTACGACTGAGGGCATTTTTGCCAGTAAAAATGACATTTTTGGAAGATCGATTCTTCATAAAAAATATAGATTGTAATTTATCTAGTCCAGTGCATTTGATTTCGTCACATTCCGATACTGTATGAAGAAGTTACGACATTTGTGGCAGTCGAGGGCAGTTTCGGCATTGAATATGAATTTTTTAAAGGAAGTGTTCTACATGTAACCATACGACAAAAATACAATCTTTCCAACGGTTCTTATTTCATCACGTTCCGATTCCGTATGAGAAAGATACGTCATTAGAAAGGTGTAGGGGCATTTTGGTCTTTTTACATGAATGATTCAGATGATTAAGTCTTCTGAAAAGTCGTAGAGCATCCAGTTATGATTCCAATGCACTTCGTTTCATCTTGATCGGATATCGTATGCAAAAGTTATAAGTGTTTCCGTAAAATCGGTTCGAAAATCTAAACCGAAAATCCATCAGTTGCTCTCGGTGTTGGGTGGATTTTTCGGAATTTATTTTTGAAATTCGAAGGGCTTTTGTGTAATTTAAATATTTTGAAGGTCTGAGTTGTAAGGGATCTTTAAGCACTGAAACATATGGAGGCAGGGGCTTGATTGTGATAAAGAGGAGTAAATGGAAGTGAAATGGATGGCCAAGATTCGACCACGTAGGCTTGATGTCCATCCAAAGGCTGCTGAGATTTTACGCTGACATGGACGAGATAGATGCTTGCGCATAGAATTTGATTGGTTAGGTGCATAATTCGTGATGCACTGGCGCTACACCTTATCAAGGTATGTTGTGGTGTTTCGCGCAAGTATAGAAAGTATAAAAAGATTCCGATCTTAATGATCTCATGAAATCTGATTAAAACCATCATGGAGGATTCGGATCCAACGATCGATATGCATTTCTCTTTTGTGAGTGGGAGACAAGCTCCCTTAAAATCCGGAAAAGCAACCAATCATAGATCGACAACACTTCTGACGATGTTAGCTCCTACGTCATGAAGATGTCATCGAGATTCAAATTTAATGGTTTGAATCTGTTGTCCGTTGGTTTAATCCGACGGCTTAGATTACAAGATCTTTTATATGAGATCTACGGTCAGATTTCGCCCCTGTTGCGCGCACTGCCGGTGTAGCCTACGCCACCCCTACGAAGATTCCATATCTGGCTATCTCATTGCTCCAATTTCAAATGGTCATATCTCCCTTATTTTAACTCGGATTTGGGTGAACCAAGTTGCAGCTTCTTCGTTTTTTCAAGACCTACACAATGGAAGCAAGAAAAATGAGGTTTGAATGAAGGAAGGCTACGGTTTTGGTAGGAGAAGCTTCCCCCTCTTTGTTGGTCCTTGAATGAACATACATTCTTGATGATAAATGTTCTTAGGCCATTAAAGGAGGTAAAAGAGGTGGTTGAAGTGTGTTACTGGTACATTAACTCAAAACCAAGGAAGAAGAGAAGAAAGCAAGGATGTGTTTGCTTTGAAGAGCAAGAAGCCAAGGAGAGAGAAGGTGTGAGCACCAAACTTGTCAGTACAAGTTTCCAGTCATCCCAGGAAATCGGTTGTGAGATTCTCTAACCTTTGATTTTACATTACATGTATGTATGTATGTTAGGGTTAGTTGTGGATGAATGTATACATGCTAGGTTAGTTGTGGATGAACTGTAAGCATGCTAGCTAGTTGTGGATGCATATGCTAGGCAGAGCTTGACTGTAGGGCATTGATATAAGCCCAATTTAATTGTATTATTTATTGTGTGCTTAGTGGGTGCTAAGCACCGGGAGTGGGTGCTCCCGTGTAGTGGGTGCTACACATTGTATCGGCACTACGAGTGCCATCTCAGCTTCGGCTTGAGAAAAGTGGGTGTGGGTGCTCCCGACTGTGGGTGCAGTCAAAAGTAGTGTATTGAGTAGGTACGAAGCCTTTACAGGCACTACTCCGGGGATGTAGGCAAATTGCCGAACCTCGTAAAAAACCCTGTGTTGTGGGTGCTTGTTGTTTGCATTTGATATTGAAGTGCGTGGAATGTGGAATGGGTGTGCATACTTGGAAGTGCCTATGAGAGGCTGAGTGTGCATACGACTGTGTGCAAACAGGGACAGGTATATCAGATTCTTCTTGGCCAGACATCGGACAGGTTTTTAGGTATCAGAATTGAACTCACTGATTCACCCCCCCTCTCAGTGACTGCCGGGTTACAACAATTGGTATCAGAGCCGATACTCAGTGATAGTTTGATCAACAACTGAGTGATCCAGAGGCAGCGGCAGTGACAGTATGGCAAGTGAAGGTTATTCAGGACATGCACCAAAGTTTGATGGATCTGATTTTATCTTGTGGAAGAGGAGAATGCAGTCGTACCTAGGTTCACTAGGTTATGATGTTTGGGTATCAGTTCTGATTGGATACACAGAGCCTGAAGGAGGTCCGGTTGACAATGAAGCTAAAAAGGCTTATTGTTACAATCAGAAGGCTGTGAATGCAATATTCTCAGCATTGGATAAAAGTGTGATGGCTAAGGTAATGGATTGTGACTCAGCCAAGGATATCTGGGGAAGACTGAAGAACATTTATGAAGGAGATGAAAAGATAAGGAAAGCAAAGCTTCAGACCTTCAGAGGCCAGTTTGAAAGTCTACTAATGCAAGAAGGAGAAAATATTGACACCTATATGACCAGGGTAAATGAAGTGGTCAACTCTATTAGGGGTCTGGGAGCCAATCTAGAAGATTCAGTTGTTTGTCAAAAAATCCTGAGATCTTTGCTGCCCAAGTATGACTCCAAGGTGTCAGCTATTGAAGAGGCAAAGGACCTAGACACTATCACTCTTGATCAAGTGCATGGCACTTTCACAGCTCTTGAAATGAGATGGAAAAAGGGCAAGTCCACTGACAAACAAGCTGCTTTCAAGGCAATGAGAAATTTAAAAATCAAGGAGAAGAAGAAGCAGTCTATGGAGGATACTGATGAGAGTGAAGATGAGGTTACAACTCATTTCACTAGAAAGTTGAAAAGGGGAACAGGAAAATATAAAGACAAGTTGCCTTTCAAATGCTTCAACTGTGGAAGGGTTGGACATTTTGCAGCTAAGTGTCCTAACCAAGGAAAAATAGAAAGTGATGAAGATGAAAGTGAAAAGAAAATTCATTTCAAGGGAAAGAAAAAATTCTTCTCAAACAGATACAAGAAAGGCAAGGACAAGAAGAAAAGTTTTGTTTCTAAGAAATGCAGTGACACATCTGATGAAGAGTCTGAAGAATCATCTAATGATGAAGATGATGAGGCTATGTTCATGGTCTCAATAGATATGGAAGAAAACAAAGAAGATTCTTCTAATAAGGAAGATTTTACAGAAGAAGAAGAGGAAGATGAAAAATCACATCTAGAGGCTGAATTCACAGTTGCCCTTAAAGAGCTTAAAAGAGAAAGGAAGAAGGTGAAAAAGGTCACTCAAGACCTTAAGGGGCAAGAACAAATAGTTATTGAGTTGAGAGATCAAGCCAATAAGTTAAGGAAGACCTTAGATGATCTTAAGTATCAACTCTCACAGAAAACCATTGACTGCAACACTCTTGAGTTAGAGAAAGTAGCTTTGAAAGCACAACTAGATGAGCAATATGAGATTCTTGCACAATTTGATGGTTATGCAGATGAGCTAGCCTTATTAAAGGCTAAGGTTGAAGAATATGGGAGAACTGAGATTGAGAGAGAAGACTTAGAAAATGAAGATGTTGAAGATGATTCTACTCCAAAAGAACATCCTAGCAGTAAGAAGCTTAATGACATTATCAATGCTCAAAGATCTACTCACATCAAATTTGGGTTTGGATTTGTTGGCGAGTCTTCTAAAAATACCAAGGCAAATGGTAAGGGAACAGTACATAATCCTATCAAAGTCAATGATAGGAATGCTCAAAGAGGAAAGGCACACGTTACTACTGCTGGCAATGTTAAGAGAGCAGTACAAAAAGATAAAGTGCAGACTGGTCCAACTAGAAGAGGAAATCCATCTATATTCCATAAGACTAACCATGCTAGACAACCACAATTGGCAAGGCCCAGCAGGAGAGCAGAGAGCTATGGATATAGTCAAGGTCCTCAATAGAGGCCTAGAGCATTTGACAACTTCAGAGCTCCTTACAGATGGCAGATGGAACCTGTGATGCAGAGGCACACCTTTCAAGGTTGTTGTTACAAATGCAACACTTTTGGACACAAGATCTCAGATTGCAAGTTCAACATTGGTCCAAGGAGTTATGTGGACAGAAATCCTTTTGCACCCCTTATGGAGGAAACAGTTGAATGTTACAGATGCAACAACCTTGGACATATTGCAAGGAATTGTAGAACTGTGTTTCCCCCACAAAGACAGGAGAATAGAGGTAAGCAGAGAGTTTTCAGAAACACAGAAGATGATGAGATGGAGAGACAGTTCTCAAGACAGAAGAAAGCAAAGAAATCTAAATCTGTCAAGAAAGTTTGGGTTCAGAGAGAGAGAGAGTAGAAGATGAAGAAGATGCAGCAACATTTGTTATTCATAGAGCTTTTAAGGCTCAAGGAGACTCTACTCCATGGATTCTTGATAGTGGTTGCTCAAGCCACATGACAGGAGATAAGGAAGGTTTGAACAATTACATGACTTTGAAGGTGGATCCGTGAAGTTTGGCAACAACAATGGTGCCAGAATTACAGGGAAGGGGTCCATAAGTTTGAACCATGGGCAGGTGAAATCCTTTGATGTCTTGTATGTTGAAGGACTCAAACACAATCTTCTCAGCATCAATAAAATTTGTGACAAAGGGCATGAAGTAACTTTCACTAGTAAAGGGTGTGAGATAAGAAGATCAATCAGTGGAAAGGTTGTAGCTACTGGACAGAGAACTTCAGGGAACTTGTACACCTTGACAGAGTTAGAGAAAGATTCTTGCATGGTTAGCATAGATGAGGAGACATGGTTGTGGCACAGAAGACTTGGGCATATTGGTTTCAAGAACCTTGCCAAGATTTCTTCGAAGAAGGCAGTGAGAGATGTTCTTAAGTTGAAGAAGCTCTCCAATCCTATATGTGCATCTTGTCAAAAGGGAAAGCAAACCAGAATCTCCTACAAGTCTAAGGAGTATTATTCTAGTTCTCCATTGCAGTTGATTCACACAGACCTATGTGGTCCTATGAGGACACCTAGCACCTCAGGAGAGAGATACATCATGTTGTTTGTTGATGATCATTCAAGAATGGTGTGGGTGATGTTTTTGAAACATAAGTCAGAGGCTTTAGAAAGATTTAAGATCTTTAAGAAGCAAGTTGAGAATCAGACAGGGAAGAAGATAAAGTGTCTGAGATCTGACAGAGGAGGTGAGTACAGTTGGGATGATTTTGAAGAATACTGCTATGAGCATGGTATCAGAAAACAAACTTCAGCTCCAAGAACACCCCAACAGAATGGTTTGCAGAGAGAAAGAATAGAACAGTGCAAGACATGGCTAGAACAATGTTGGCAGAGAATGACATGGGTAAAAAGTTCTGGAAGGAGGCAGTTCTAACTGCAGTGTATATCCATAACAGATGTATGTTGAGACCTCATGAAAGTAAGACTCCATATGAAATCTGGTTTGGAAGAAGGGCTACAGCAAGACACTTCAAGGTCTTTGGTAGTAAGTGTTATATCAAGAACACAACCCAAGATTTGGGTAAGTTTGATGATAGGCTGATGATGGTATATTTTTAGGTTATTCTACTTCAAGTAAGGCCTATAGATGCTACAACAACAGACTTGGAAAAATTGTAGAGAGTGCTGATGTCACAGTTGATGAAAAAAGGGATATTCCTTCAAGCTCAGGAAATGAACTTCTAGAATTTGAAGATCTTGATGATGAGAATGACCTGGTTGATAGTGACCCAAAAGTAAAAATGAGATTGATGTTGAACAGGCTGAGGTAGATTCAGATGAGCAGAGGAGACACAACAGAGTTGATCAACAGAAAACAGATGAGTTAATCATTGGTGACCCCACTGTAGGTGTTCAGACTAGAAAAATGAAGACCAACACATACTCTCTTCTTTTGAAGATTGAACCAAAAACTGTTGATGAGGCAAGCAATGATGAGAGTTCGATGAAGGCCATAAATGAAGAACTTGATCAGATAGAGAGGAATCACACTTGGGATCTAGTCCCTAGGCCAGTTGACAAGAATGTGATTGGTACTAAATGGGTTTTCAGAAATAAACTCAATGAAGATGGTCAAGTGGTGAGGAACAAAGCAAGACTTGTATGCAAAGGGTATGCTCAAGTGGAAGGCATTGATTTTGAGGAAACTTTTACTCCAGTGGCAAGACTTGAGGCTATCAGAATGTTCTTGGCTTTGTCAGTGTACAAGGGGTTCAAGGTCTATCAGATGGATGTCAAATCAGCTTTTCTAAATGGAAACTTGGAAGAGGAGGTTTACATAGAGTAGCCTGATGGGTTTCAGCTGAGTGAGGACCCCACTCTTGTGTGCAGATTAAAGAAGGCATTGTATGGTTTGAAACAAGCTCCAAGGGCATGGTACTCCAGATTGGATTCTTACTTGTGCAAGTTGGGTTTCAAGAAAGGCTTAGTGGACAGTAATCTCTACATCAGAATTGAAGAAAGCAGTCAGCTTGTGGTGGTTGTGTATGTAGATGATATCATCTTTGGGGGTCACAAAGACGAGTTATGCAAAGATTTTGCAATGAGGATGCAAGATGAGTTTGAGATGTCCATGTTGGGTGAACTATCATTCTTCTTGGGTTTGCAGATCAGTCAAAAGAAAGAAGGTATCTTCATATCTAAGTCCAAATATGTGAGGGAGATGTTAAAGAGATTCACCATGGAGGATTGCAAGCCAGTTAGTACACCTATGATGATTGGGTGTAAGTTGAGCAAGGAAGATGACTCTCCATCAGTTGACCACACCTCATATAGGTCAATGATTGGTAGCCTATTATATCTGACAGCTAGTAGGCCTGACATCTTACAAGTTGTGTGTATGGTAGCCAGATTCCAAGCAGGACCAAAAGAGACACATGTGGTAGCAGTGAAGAGAGTTTTCAGATATCTGAAAGGGACTAGTGAGTTTGGGTTATGGTATCCGAAAGTCAAGAGCTTTAGTTTGTCAGCTTTTTCTTATGCAGATTGGGCCGGATGTGTAGATGACAAGAAGAGCACCAGTGGTGGTGCACTCTATTTGGGGAGCAGCTTGGTGGTATGGCATAGTAAGAAGCAAGAGTCAGTCTCTCTTTCAACTGCAGAGGCAGAATACATTGCAGCTACATCTTGTTGTACACAAGTGTTGTGGATGAAGCAGATGTTAAAGGATTTGAGTGTGGAGGTTGAGCAGGCAGTGCCACTATATTGTGACAATACTAGTGCTATCAATATCTCCAAGAACCCAGTGATGCATTCTAGAACGAAGCACATTGCTATCCGGTATCATTTCTTAAGAGACAAGGTGATGGAAGGTGAAGTAAGGATGGAGTTTGTTCCCACAGAAGAGCAGGTGGCCGATATCTTCACTAAACCGCTTCCTAAAGATCAGTTTGAGTTCCTCAGACAAAAGCTGGGAGTGGTGGTTCTTCCAAAGCACTAGTAGCATTGGGAGAGGGGGAGCAAGTTGCTTGATGTTGCTACCCCCATATTGGACTCAGGGGGAGTCCATTAGTTCCACCCTTTGTACTTGTTGTCAAAGGGGGAGAGAGTTACTCATCGGAGTTTTAGAGTGTATTAGTGATGAGGTGGTTACCAACAACTCCAAAGGGGGAGATTGTTGTTTTATGGTTGTCTTTGTTGGCAATTCGGCCACATGGCGGTGATGACATGGCCAGTTTGGGTGACATGGATGAAAATGATGACATGACAGTGTCCAGTGTCACCGATGAGATAACAGAGCAGCTTGGTATGCATGGAGTGATTTAATGCATCATTAATAGGTGGTGCGGGTTTCTGGGTCAAAACTGGCAAAATTGGCCTATTTACGATCGAGGGCATTTTTAACAGTGAAAATGACATTTTTGGAAGATCGGTTCTTCATAAAAAAGATAGATTGTAATTTACCTAGTCCAGTGCATTTGATTTCGTCACATTCCGATACCGTATGAAGAAGTTACGGCATTTGTGACATTCGAGGGTAGTTTCGGCATTGAAGATGAATTTTTTAAAGGAAGTGTTCTACATGTAACAATACGAAAAAAATACAATCTTTCCAACGGTTCTGATTTCATCACGTTCCGATTCCGTATGAGAAAGATACGTCATTGGAAAGGTGTAGGGGCATTTTGGTCTTTTTACATGGATGATTCAGATGATTGAGTCTTCTGAAAAGTCGTAGAGCATCCAGTTACGATTCCAACACACTTCGTTTCATCTCGATCGGATATCGTATGAAAAAGTTATAAGTGTTTCCGTAGAGTCGGTTCGAAAATCCAAACCGAAAATCCATCAGTTGCTCTCGGTGTTGGGTGGATTTTTCGGAATTTATTTTTGAAATTCGAAGGGCTTTTGTGTAATTTAAATATTTTGAAGGTCTGAGTTGCAAAGGTCTTTAAGCACTGAAACATATGGAGGCAGGGGCTTGATTGTAATAAAGAGGAGTAAAGGGAAGTGAAATGGATGGCCAAGATTCGACCACGTAGGCTTGATGCCCATCCAAAGGCTGCTGAGATTTTGCGCTGACATTGACGAGATAGATGCTTGCGCTTAGAATTTTATTGGTTAGGTGCATAATTCTTGATCCACTGGCGCTACACCTTATCAAGTTATGTTGTGGTGTTTCGCAGGTGTAAAGAAGGTATAAAAAGATTCCGATCTTAATGATCTTATGAAATCTGATTAAAGACATCATGGAGGATTCGGATCCAACGGTCGATATGCATTTCTCTTTTGTGAGTGGGAGACAAGCTCCCTTAAAATCAGGAAAAATAACCAATCATAGATCGACAACACTTCTGACGATGCCAGCGCCTACGTCATGATGACATCATCGAGATTCAAATTTAATGGTTTGGATCTATTGTCCGTTGGTTTAATCCGACGGCTCATATTACAAGATCTTTTATATGAGATCTACGGTCAGATTTCGCCCCTGTTGCGTGCACCGCCGGTGTAGCCTACGCCACCCCTACGAAGGTTTCATTTCAGGCTATCTCATTGCTCCAATTTCAAAAGGTCATATCTCCCTCATTTTAAGTCGGATTTGGGTGAACCAAGTTGCAGCTTCTTCGTTTTTTCAAGCCCTACACCATGGAAGCAAGAAAAATGGGTTTTGAGTGAAAGAAGGCTACGGTTTTGGTAGGAGAAGTTTCCCCCTCTTTGTTGGTCCTTGAATGAACATACATTCTTGATGATAAATGTTCTTAGGCCATTAAAGGAGGTAAAAGAGGTGGTTGAAGTGTGTTAATGGTACATTAACTCAAAGCCAAGGAAGAAGAGAAGAAAGCAAGGATGTGTTTGCTTTGAAGAGCAAAAAGCCAAGGAGAGAGAAGGTGTGAGCACCAAACTCGTCAGTACAAGTTTCCAGTCATCCCAGGCAATCGGTTGTGAGATTCTCTAACCTTTGATTTTACATTACATGTATGTATGTATGTTAGGGTTAGTTGTGGATGAATGTATACATGCTAGGTTAGTTGTGGATGAACTGTAAGCATGCTAGCTAGTTGTGGATGCATATGCTAGGCAGAGCTTGACTGTAGGGCATTGATATAAGCCCAATTTAATTGTATTATTTATTGTGTGCTTAGTGGGTGCTAAGCACCGGGAGTGGGTGCTCCCGTGTAGTGGGTGCTACACATTGTATCGGTACTACGAGTGCCATCTCAACTTCGGCTTGAGAAAATTGGGTGTGGGTGCTCCCGACTGTGGGTGCAGTCAAAAGTAGTGTATTGAGTAGGTACGAAGCCTTTACAGGCACTACTCCGGTGATGTAGGCAAATTGTCGAATCTCGTAAAAACCCTGTGTTGTGGGTGTTTGTTGTTTGCATTTTATATTGAAGTGCGTGGAATGTGGAATGGGTGTGCAGACTTGGAAGTGCCTATGAGAGGCTGAGTGTGCATACGACTGTGTGCAAACAGGGACAGGTATATCAGGTTTTTCTTGGCCAGACATCAGACTGGTTTTTGGGGATCGGAATTGGACTCACTGATTCACCCCCCCTCTCAATGACTGTCGGGTTACAACAGTTTAAAGTGCTATATTTTTTGTATATATCAGGTATATAACTTTTTTAACTCAATTTGGGTAATAAGTATTTGGGAAACAATTACAGGTATTATTATGAATAGGTATTTCGCTGAAAATATTGGTCTGATCTTAGTTTAGTAGATGTATGCTATATTGCAGTTACTGCAATGTTGATCTTGGCAAGTTTGTGAGTTAACCGGAGTTAAATCGGTCATTGGCTAGGTTTTGTGCGAGCGGGGTGTGACAGGATACCCCCTCTATTTCACCAAATTAAACTTAGACCCCTTACCGTCAGTCACTGTTAAAGAATATACCTTATGTGCTTATGTCAGCTATTATATTTTATTTTAAATACCAAAATGCCCTTACTAAATATTAAGTACCTAAAATAGCCCTCTGATTCAGAGTGAGAGACTGGAAGATCTCTTTGTGACTTTCCGTGATGAGCAGGCGATGAGGGAAGCTATTGAAGGGATGAACGGCCAAAGCCTCGACAGTCATAATATTAATGTCAATCAAGCGCAGAACAGAGGAAGCAGTGGTGGAGGTGCTTTATGCAGTGGTGGTGGCGGCAGATACGGTGGTGGTGGCGATGGCAGTAGTGGTGGTGGGTACAACCGTGGTGGTGGTTGTGGATATAGTCATAGTGGTGGTAGTGGATACAATCACTGTGGTGACCGTGGTGGTTATGGAGACGGTGGATCTCGTTACTTGGGGTGGCGGTTCCTCCGATGGCAACTAGAGGAACTAGGGTTTGGTAGTGATGTTTTAGGGTTTGATGTCGTGTGATTCATCTTTTTGACCAATGGGTTTACTCTTCACTGTTAAACAAAGGTTTTTCGACTGATGATGACCATGGTGGTTATGAAGACGAACCACTATTATAAGTGATTCATCTTTTCCAGCCGATGGTTTGTTATCTTTGGAGTTGTGATTCGAGTCCTCTGGTATCGTATTAGTCATCTTATAAAGAATAGAAAAATATATGGAATTTTTCCATTTAAAAAAAAAATTAGAGAGAGAAAGAGAGAGAAAGAAAGAGATGTCGGAAGAGGAAGAGTTTTAGTGAATAGGATATAATGATCATTTTAACTCTTCACTGTTAAGTGATTGACGGTTGTGGGTCTAAGTTTAACTTGATGAAAGAGAGGGGGTGTTCTTATAATAGTAGCATTCTCTAGGGGGTGGCGTTGTAAATTACCCAGTAATAATAATAATAATTATTATTATTATAAAGGAATCAAATCGTTTGTTCCTCCTTAAATCTCTCTCTCTCTCTCTCCCTCCATCCATATTTAATTTTTGTAAATCTCTCCATAATTACCTCCTTAAATCTCCTTATTTTTTCTCCCCAACCTTTGTGCTCCACGTTTTATAATTATTATTTTTTGTAATGGCATAATAATAAAATCCCCAAATAATGATCACACAATTTGATTCCTAATTATTAAAGATTTTTTTAACCTCCCCCTTTACAAAATAATCTCCCCCACCTTTGTGCTCCACGTTTTATTATTATTATTATTTTTTGTAATGGCATAATAATAGAATCCCCAAATAATGATCCCACGATTTGATTCCTAATTATTAAAGATTTTTTTAACCTCCCCTTTTACAAAATAATTATGATAATTATGGACAGATTTACAAAATTAAATATGAATGGAGAGAGAGAGAGAGAGAGAGAGAGAGAGAGAGAGAGAGAGAGAGAGGGAGAGAGAGGGAGTGAACAATTATGGAGAGGGAAGTAATTATTAGGTTTCTCTCTCTCCATTAAAAAAAAAAAGATGTGGAACCATTATTTGGGGATTTTATGCCCTTTCTCTCATCTCTCTCTCTCTCTCTCTCTCTCTCTCTCTCTCTCTCTCTCTCTCTCTCTCTACAGTTTATATAAATACTATCTCTGCAACTCCAATGGAAGACTTTATCTGAGATAGATTTGAAATTACTGAGTTTAGGATTTGGAATCATAAGAGGGAGGTGTCTGCAAAACAGAGAAAAATAGAAAATGGTAGACAGGATCATTTTGGGTGTTGTCCTAACAAAGGAAGAACAACATTTCTTACTAACTTGGTGCAAAGTTAGTTCTTTGTCATTTCCTACTAATAGCATTTCAACTTTCCTATACTCTTTTTGTTACAGGTATATTCAAGGATAAAACATTCTTTGTAATTGTTTAAAGGACGCCCACTTTAGAGAGTCCGGCCTGAGTGAAGAAAATGCAATTAAACAATTTCATTACCTTCTAAAGGAGAGAAAGCCAGAGCCACCATTGATGGTTCTAGATGATGTTTGGGATGAATCAATTTTTTTTACGGCATATTTTGGTTATTCATATTCTTGGATGATTGTATCCTCTTGATCTAACATGTTTCGTAGGGGGACCTTTTCTGGTTATTATTTGAAAAATAAAAATAGAAACCTTAGTGACTGACAAGACCAGGATCCTACAATATGATGAATGTTTATCGTGCTCTTGGTGTCAGTTCAATAACCAACCCCTTCCCTCTCCCCCCCTAAAAAAATAATAAATAAGAGGGTTGTAGGGAAAGATGAATTCTTGTACCTCAAAATACGGATTACTCCTTGGGCCCAACCAAGTTGTAGCTCTGAATTCATTCTCTTAGTTTTTATTTTTTTAAGCAATTAATTTTCATAGGATATATACTATACACCTCTGTAATGAATCAACTGATCAGTGAAACTAATGCATTTCCTATTTTCTGTATATTTCTACCAGGTAGGATTAAGAAGCTGGACACAATCACACTGATGACCAAGCAAAGGATTGGAGTTACATGATCCCTTATGTCATTGTCAAATGTGCTTACTAACTAAAACTTGGTGAGGAATATGAAGGGGAATTGTTGTGCTTCTAGAGATTCTTATTTTTTGAACCTGAAGGATTTTGTCTTGTTCACATATATGGGACCCTTTCATTAGTGAACTATAGGCAAGAATTGTATTTCCCACATGGTGAAAAATGAAAATAATCTTCATTAGACCCAAAGTTTTGTGGAACAGAATGAAGTAATATTACAACAAGAATTACCAACTATTTTTACTCTCTCTCTCTCTCTCTCGGGATGGTGAGATGGGACTAAAAGAAGTACCCAGATGATTGATAATAGCATAGTAAAATGTATGCGCTCACTAGCAAAGAGAAGGAAGCTTGAAGGAGACTAACCCACGTGCATTTGCACGTGTGTAATATATATATATATATATATACTAGTAAAACTGTACATGCAAATGCACGTGTGGTTGTGTGTGTATTTTGAGTGAGAGAGAGAGAGAGAGAGAGAGAGAGAGAGAATCTATATCAAACTAAATGTATTTCAATCGTTTATAATATCCATTGAAGCAATTAGTAATTTAAATTTCAAATAATGATAGATAATTACAACATTTTTTCCCTCCTCTTTTCTACTTTCCTTTTTCTTTGAAATTCTTTTCCTCCTCCCACTCACCATTACAAGAAAAAGGGGTTTTCTGTCGCAAATACTAAAATATTGTCGCTAATATCAATTAGGGACATATGAATTTTCGTCCCACAATTGTCGTTACAATTGCCATCGCATAATTTACGAGACAGAAATTTTTTTCCTTCTCTAAGGGCTCAATTGCGACAGATTTAGAGACGGGAATATTCCGTTGCAAAAAACAAAATAAGAGACAAAAATTTCTGTCGTAAATAGTGTGTTGCCAATACCATGTAGTGACAGTTTATTTCCATCACAAAAGAATCTAAATTATTTGAGACAGATTTTTACTGTCGTAAACTATTGGCAATTGGGATGGCAGATTCTGTCCTAAAAAATATATTTATTTAGGGATAGTAAAAATCAGTCGCTAAAGGTGTAGAAGTAAACAAAATTTTTTTTTTTTTCGTATACATATATTACCCTGTTGTTACACATTAGTAGATCCACATAGACATTTAATATTCATATCATCCAAAATTAAAAACTTGAGATAAATCTATACAAATTTAAATTTTACATCGTCAACAAACAAAATGATAAATAAAACTATTTTTTCCCCCAAATATCTTTGTCGTTAACATTCAACAATATCCTGTGGCAACTTCAACCTATATTGAATGACTAGAACTTACTAAAAAAATAAAATTTGGGGAAGAATAATAACCGTCATCTAGACATTTTTCTACCCAAATTCTTTGTTGGAAGAACAAATCATAAATAAATTAAGTGGAGAAAGTCCTAAGTCCTAGATTCAGATTCCTACAAGTGTGTCCATGTTACAAGGAACATTTTTAGAAAATTCTAAAGTGAATTACTTTTCACTGAAAAAATTAAAGAAATTCAACATACTTTTGGATCATAGGTTGGATTTAAATTAATAAAAAAAAAGTTTGAATTGCAGCTAATTTTTCATTAGATAATGATCTCTTTCAAAAGTCAGACTCAAAGCAAAAAATGAGAACCGAAAAAGAAAATCCAAAACATAAACACGAATGAGCTAATTTTCTGATTTCATACCAAAAGAAAGAGCTAATACCCATGAAGAAACAGATTGACCAAACTATAAGCCCAATGCCAGTGGAAGAGAAACACAAAACATTCAAATCCATAAAAAAAATACTACATTTAATAAAATATGATGTTGAACCCAACTCTGTTTTGATTACATCAGTATGGGAAGACGAAGAAGATGATGAACCCAAAACTAACATACTTTCATTGATAAGAGGAAATGATAGTAACCGAGAATGAAAGAAATAATTTAAACAATTACTTGACATCAGCATAAATGTTTGATTGGATCTCACTAAATAAGTCAAAGAAGTAAGGAATAATGACAATAGTAACCAGGTGTCACAAGAAAGAAGAAAAGAAATAAGAGAACTGAAAGAGGATCATAACTCCCACTTGAACACCCTCATATAGCTCTGCTGAAATAAGCCTAACATACTTCTCTGCTGAAACATAAAGCTATACATGAAGAAAGGAAATTAATTCATTTATACCATTTAAGAAAAAAATTTTGTTATACTTGTTTCTCAAATCCTACTCGACTATCATATATTACTACAATTACTAAGAGCATGGTGGTGATAACCCAATAAAAAAATGAGGAAAGGAAATTAATTCAACAGTGAAGGAAGGGGAGGTAGCCTTTGAATGATTCCCACGAAAAGGCCCCATTAAACCACTAAAAAAAAAAACAGAAAACATATGGGCTGAAACCACCTCAGATGGAGAAGAGCTTAATCATCTACCCATATAATTTGAAGATGCTGATGCTTCACTTCTAGTCAAGAAAAGATGATCTTTCAATTCTTCGATGACTGTCCCAAAGCCTAATTCTCTGGATAAAGATAGAAACCAAGCCTCAAGGAATAATAACTACAAAGCATAGCATAACATTCCATACAACAATAGATAATGAGCATTTGCTTCCACATACACGTTTCTAAACATTATAGAGAATCAAAATAAAGAATCAATTAAACCACATCATCAAACCAGAATGAACTTCTCCCAACTGTAAAAAAATTCCCCAATATCAGAGAAGAGAACCAGAACCTTAATACCTGAACATACAGTCACTTGCATGTCACTGTTGAAAAATGGGGATAACTACTTGAATCTTTTCACTATATATTGGGCATGAAAAGGAAAGGAAAACTAGCAAAAAAAAAATGAGGATATTAACAAGAATTGGGGGTTGGGGTTGAGGAACAAAATTTTAAAACCCTGAGTTGGGAATTGGATTAGTTTCCATCTGTTCTGATTTAAATCACTTGGAATCAACCATGCAAGATGAAAATTGAATTGGAGATAACGACATATCTCTAAAATATTGAAAATATTCTGATCTGATTTTAAAATCATGTAAAAGAAAAAAAAAATTCTAATGTTGTATATACTTAAAGCCTATTGCAATTTCTTCTTTACCCATTCCAAAAACAATAAAATTTAGCGACAGAAAGATCCAGAGGAGTGCATGGATCAATCTACCTGTACTTTAAAATGTCCACCATAATAATTTAAAAAAAAGGGGGGGCGGGGGAGCAGATTGATCAACCAGGGACAAAGGCCTTCTACTTTTTTAGTATTTGGGTGATGAGAGTGGGCAGGCCAAAATGGGAGAAAGTATGGCTATAGACGGTTAATGCTGATTTCCATAATTATCACAAAAAGAGTGGGACTCATTGACTTCACATTTCCCATATATGGGTAAATATTTGCAGAAGAAAAATTGAAGCCATAGAATATATAAGTGCAGAAGTGAAATTGAAGTCATAGAATATGTAAGTGAATTTCAGGGATTTTAGGGTTGGAAACAAAGTGGGAAGAAATAAATAAAGGGTTTTTTGTTCCAACTTCTATTGGATTAGAATCAAACCATCCTGTGTATAGTGAATCAAATTAAAATGATATGCAAAGTAAAGGTATGGAGTTGATTGTTACCTTCGATTGAAATGGTACAGATCGATTTGAAGGAAAACCCCCTTGTTGTGGTTGAGATCCTATTGCCCTAGAGTTTGGGATTGAAAGAAGAAGATTTGGAAGATATCGAACTCTCTTTGGTTGCGTGGTTGCGCCAGTGCTAATGGTAGAACAGGGTAGAATATCTGGAAAAAAAAAAAAAGTAAAAAAGAATAAGAAGAAAGTAAGCCACCGTTTGATAACGTTCCTGCTGTTTCTGTGTCTAGAAACAGCAAAAACGATTTTCCACGTTTCTGTTCTATTATAAACCTATTTCTCGGATCGTTTTTTGCACACATTAACTTATAGAAAGGTCTTTTTTAATTGAATCACCCAAAACCCACACAAATTCATCTATCCAAGAGACCCTAAAAATCTAAAAACCCAGAACAAAAATATGGAATAAAAAAAGGCAGCCATTGGTAGAACGGTGTTGGTGATTGAAGCCATGTTTTTGGTACAGAAAGACAGACATTACTTCTCATTATGTGTTTGATCTGAGAAAAACACTTGAAATTGTCTTTTGGTTCTCTTGGTTCTACATATAATCTAATCCAGATTTATAATAGTTGGAACAAAATTAGTCACATTGGAACTTGATCAAGATTAGGTAAACGATATAAGAAAAACAGCCCAAAAAACAGAGTATAGCCTACTGTATTTTGAAAAAAAAAAGTTGCCACAAGGCAGAAGCTCTGATTAGCTCCTCTAGATTGAGTGTGCTATTATAGAAGGGTAACAATTCCCCCCCCCCCCCCCAAAAAAAAATCAAATAGATCTGTTGGGCAATTAGAATGAATTTCAGATTCAACAG
This sequence comes from Macadamia integrifolia, assembly GCF_013358625.1. Classification (NCBI taxonomy): domain Eukaryota; kingdom Viridiplantae; phylum Streptophyta; class Magnoliopsida; order Proteales; family Proteaceae; genus Macadamia; species Macadamia integrifolia. The sequence continues at coordinate 34,734 of NW_024868928.1, forward strand.
ATCTGAAAAAATACCCCAAAATAGAGTATCACATGCAGTGATGCAGAACTTCAATTACAGGGGATCAGGGAGGCTGATCAGCATCAAAACATAGCTCGAGTGTACATTTTGGAAGGGTGATTCAACCCTTAAAAACTGAGATAAATGCAATGGCCTGATGAGAAGTCTTCTTCTAAATCAAGGTTCTCATTTAGAAGATGGATTCAAAAACAAAATTGAACCTACCAAAAGATTAAAACAATGAAAAATTGAAGCATGAGTTCAACAAACGTACCTTCCAGATCAGAATTCAATAGAGAACACAAAGATGATTGGTAGAGGCTCCGATGACAAGAGATGAGAGAAGGAAGAAGACAAAATGATTACCCAAGTCAATAATGAAGACTTACTGGTCTTAGGTCTCTTGACTGAAACCTAAATCAGGAATACCTTAGGGTTTAACTACTACTCTTCTCATGTCAATGATACGTGACTGAGAGAATGTAACAGGAAGAGATTTGAAAGCTTTATCAGAATCCTAAATAAAATGCAGGTAAGAGCATCCATTAAAAAAGAAGATTAAAGGCTTACTATTCTTGCAGCAAATGTGTTTGAAGATCAGATGCTTCAGGGACTTGAAGATGGAAGAAACGATAGTCCAAGAAGATGGAAACCATAGTCGATTTGCCAAATCTCCAATGAAGCTTCAAGCGTCGGTTTACATCCGAGAAACACAGTACCAACGAGCGATTGAGGAAGTTTTCACGAGTTGCAGATTAGCGCTTAGGAGCTCTTGGGAAAAGCAGGGTTGTTTCTCAAGAGTTGCAGAGTAGTGCTCCAGTGGAATAAGGGGAGTTGTGGGATGAGAGGAGAGTTGTGGGTTTGAGAGGAGAGAGTTGGACTTGTCGGTTTGTTCGAATTTAACACGATTCAGAGATTTGAGTGTGCAGATCTGAAAAGAAAATTTCTTTAATTTAGGGACAATTATCTATCCGTCTCCAATTTTGCGACGGAAACTTTCTGTCTCCAATGATAAAAATGTAACGAATTACTTTTAGATACATAGCACAGAAAAAATCTATCCCAAATATTAGGACGGTAACATTTCTGTCCTATATATTGCGACAGAACTATGTCAATCCCGAGTGATTTATTTAGGGACTGAAAGTAATCCGTTGTAATAAATATAAAATTCAAGAACAGTAGCAATGGAAAATTCAGTTCAAATATGGTGACGGTAAAATATCTGTCCCAACTGCTAAATATGTAGCGACGGAATTATATCCATTCCAAATGGTTTATTTAGGGGACATAAATTTCGTCCGTTGCTAAAAAAGTGTCCCAAATACTCTATTTTCTTGTAGTGCACGTACCACAATCCTTCTATCTTGCCACAAATCTATATCATTTTATATTTACACTATAAAAGAAAACCTATATCTTTCTATATTCTCTCTCCCCATGTTTTTTGAAACTCTTACACTCTCCATTCCAAATGGTTTAAAAATTCATGTGCATTACAAAATTAAAAAAAAAAAATGAGATACAAGATGGGTCTAGAAAGACATCAGAAACAAAATTACATAGGATGGAGGAGATTGAGATCTCGGGGTCCTCTCCTCACCTTCGGCATGGCCATCAGCAAGGAAGAAGATTCACAACTCCACTAAACAAAATTAAGAAAATCTATATCTTGGTTTACTCTCTGCATACCTTCTAATCTCATCCAGTATTCTCACATCCTCCAATCTCTCTAATGAAGCTAGAGGTGAATGATAAGATGAATAAAAAATGGAAAGAGAGAAAAAGTTGCGTTAAAGAGAAATTTAGACATATATGAAAAAATTAATCTTCCTATATTATCTCTATTTATGGTTTTTCTTTATTAAAGCATCTAAGGAGGGAAAGAGTTTCAGAAGAACAAAGAAAGTGGGAGAGAAAGAAGTAATGGACGTGAGAATGTGAAGAGCGGGAGTGCACTTCCTTTGGTTTTATGGTTAATTACCATGTGTGACGGTTCATGCCACATTCCTTTCCCTGCATAATAGGGTTCCATGTCTAGCTATTTCTCCCTTAAACTTCATATTGACTTTCCACACCAAAATCATTTAAATGTTGATCTCACTAAATATAAGATGCCTGCTCTAATCATAATGGATTTATACACCGGATTGGAGAGAATTACATAAAACGCAATTTAAAGGGGACAACCTTTTTTTTTTTTGTTAGAACACAGAAATTTATTAATAAAAGTCAGAGGAAAAGAACCTCCAATCAGAATTCAAGTTTATAAGAGCAAGAGGGGGAGATCCCCACCAAGACCTAGACAGACTATACATGGAAGCCCCTTTAGCTAATACATGTGCTTCTCTATTAGAAGATCTGGGAGCAAAAGTAAAGCTACATAAAGCAAAAGAAGGAACCAAAGAAATGATATCATCAACAACAATTCTTGTTGCCCAATCAATCCCACTACTGCCACCCTTAATGGCTTTAACTACAGCTAAACAATCTGAAAAACATAAGAGAGCCCCTTAGCCCTAAAAACTGAGCCATCAGAAGCCCATCACGCACAACCTCTCCTTCTAAAACTACTACAGAGATCCCATTGCTGCATTTGCAAATGGCACCAACAAAAAATCCCATGGAACTTCGGATAACTGCACCTTTGTTACCAGTTTGCGCATCTCATTCCAAGCCACATCTGGGTGAAGAATGAAATGATCAGGAGGAGGGGAACCTGTATTAAAAGTGATCACCGAAGGACCACCAGAATCTGAACCCGATTGTTGAGTGAGCCAAAGTCGACCCTCCTCCACAGAATATTAAACGCAGAAATGGTACTCCTTGGGTCAAGCTCGATAAAGTTGAACAAGGCTCTATTCCTAGTCTTCCAAATTTCAAAGAAGAGAAGTCCAAATAATTTTAAAATCAGCCTTGTCAGACATCTTTGAATTTAACAATCAGATAAATTAATCCATTCTTTGAAATGAGCACCACTAAACTCCCGAGTATCCGAACGTAGAGGAGAAACTAACTAGCAAATAGCTGCATATGGGCAATGAACCAAAGCATGAACAATGGAATCTTCATTAGATTTACCTAACGAGCAAGTAGCATTAGAGACAAGGTTCCTATGAAATAGTAGTTGTTTTACTGCTAAACAATTAGCACTACAACGCCATAGAAACAATTTAATCGTGGGAAGGATCTTCAAAGACCACAATTTAACCCAAAAAAGGATCATAAGAAGGGGAAGCATGGAATTTAGATTTAAGAGCAGTATAATAAGCAGATTTTACAGAGAACTTACCACATTTAGCAGGCGACCAAAGACAACTGTTCTTCATTGGAGAAACAGACAGCGAGATTTGGAGAATAGCAGAAACCTCTGAATCAGAAAATAAACTTTTAATAAGAGGTATATTCCAATGACAAGAAGGCCGTAAAATAAGGTCAGCTACTGTAAGAGGAGAAATAGAATTTAGACTACTGAAAATTTTCCCTCCCGACAGTGAGAGAACCCAAGGATCTTTATAAACATGAGTCTCAAAGCCATCACCAGTACATTTTCTAGTTCCTTTAAGTGGTAGTTCCCTACCCTTTAAAAGGCTTTTCCAAGCCCAGGATCCAAATGGTTTATAAGTGGCATCCAAAAAGGAAGAGTTGCAGAAATATTTCTGAGTCTTATGTTTCTTAATCATGCAGAGATACAGTATTGTAATATTAACTTTTTGCATATATGTGAATCATATGTGCTCATCCTTATTCATTGTATATTTATGTTTGGAGAAATTAAGCAGAAGAATTTTAGAAGCTATCTTCCACCTAATTAGCAGACTTCAATGGTTAAGTATATATAAGTCATTCCAAGCTTCTTTCATTCGGTAGACAGGATACATCTCAAGGCCAAAAATTATTGTTGCATAACTGCATCAGAATTTGATCCTTCTTATATTAGATGAACAATTCTGCAAGAACAGAGTTTGAGTAATATATATATATATATATATATTTATTATTTTATACTAAAATTTAAACATTTATATATATATATATATATATGTGGGGTTCTTTATCATATATAAGCTAACTTATATGCTATAAAGTGGCAATAATGATTATTTATTCCATTTTACTAGACATAATGAGACCTAAAAAATATACCTTAGCGGACCCACTTTATTGTTGGAAACCTATTTGTCAATTCTTCCGAACCACAAATTATCCATAAGACCACAGGTCCACTTCAATTTTTGAAAGAGTGCACACCTTCGAATGAAAAACCCTTCACCACAGAGTTTTGAAGGAATCTTAGGAAGATATTCGAAAAAAATAAAAAAATCCTATAGTGTTTGTGATCCTTAAGATGATGTAATGAACCTTATAGCGTAGCAAAGGAAAGCTAAAACCTAAATACTAAAAACTTTACATTTGAGTGTAATATAATGTCAAATCTCCAGTCCCAAGTCCCAACTACTCCCTACAACATCTAGAATCTTCCTGAGATGACTGATGACCAATTTAGGTGAATCCTATTTCTGGAATCCCCAAGGCCACTAAATGCTCCACATCTTACATTATTGCATTTCCACTTCTTACTTAAAACTTCTTTCTTCTTTGTGCAGAGAGAGAGAGAGAGAGAGAGAGAGAGAGAGGAGGAGGAAGGAACACTGCAAGGGCAAGCAGAGACATGGAAGATAATGTTTAGCTTCGCAGAATCCATGGCCCTGAAATGTGCGGTTGAGTCACGCATAGCCGATATAATCAACTCCCATGGCCATCCCATTACCTTACAGGAGATCGCCGCCAGCATCGACTCTCCTTCTCTGGACGTCGACTGTCTCGCACGAGTCATGAGGCTATTGGTGCGCAAACGCATCTTCACCTCATCACAGCCCATAGCCGACGACATCAAAGAGACTGTCTATGGGCTAACCAACTCCTCCAAATGGCTCTTAAGGGACTCCTCTTCCTCCGCACCAAGCCTGGCAGCAATGGTGCTAGCGGAAGACCATCCATGGCTTATGGCTCCTTGGCATTGCCTTACTAAATGTGTCCAAGAAGGCGGCGTGGCTTTCACCAAAGCTCATGGTTGCCAGATCTGGGACTTGGCTTGCACCTCAAAAGTTGTTCTTGAGGTTGTGTTGTCGACCTACAGGGAAGGGTTTGCGGGTATTGGATCAGGGTCGGTGGTGGTGGACGTGGGTGGCGGGACTGGGATGGCGGTGGCGGAGATCGTGGAGAGTCATCCACATATAAAGGGGATCAACTTCGATCTACCACATGTTGTAGTCACAGCACCTCAGTACCCTGGTGTATCTCATGTCGGTGGAGATATGTTTGTGTCCATTCCCAAAGCTGATGCTCACTTCCTCAAGGTAAACTGCTACTTAACTCTACAGTAAGAGAAACCAATCAAGAGATTAATCAGATTTAACTAGCAGTCTTTTTTCTAATTTATTTGGTAAAACATCAATTCCAAATCCTAAGGAAATTTGAAGACAAAAACTTTTGAAAAATATGAGAGAGAGAGACCCACACGGGCAAGCAATCAGCGATCTTCTCCGAATGATTTGTGCCAGAATTCAATTGCTTGTTTGCCTGCGGCTTAGCTAGAAATTAGGCAATACTTGGCTTTAGTTAGGGCCTTTCCCCCCTCAGTTTGACTTTTAGGTTTGTATTCTAGTTTCTTTCCAAAAAAAAAAAAAAAATTATATCATTAGATAAACTTTTCCATTTATATTCTTAGTGATTAATTTGTTTTTGGGTATTTTCATGTTTTATTCTATCACATGAACAAATCTGTTTGCCTTAAAATTGAGCAAGTGAGTATTGAAATGAATAATATACTGAAGAAAGGTTGAATTATATAGATCAAAAGATTAAGTTATATAATATCATTTGATACACTTTTTTCGTTTGCATTCTCAGTGACTATTCTGGTTTTGATTCTTATCCCGTTTTCCAATGTTTTATTTTGTCACTAGTAAATTATATATTAATGTGTCAACCTGTTTTGGGTACCAAGAATACCATCACTTTATAAATTTTCTTAATAAAGGTTGAAGTATCTAATTCAAAAGCTTAAGTTATTAAATGGAATCCCAACTCATATATGAAGTCATCCAAATTAAGTCTTATTGTTGGTCAATCTGAGATTATTCCCAAAAATCCTTTCACATGTTCCCCTTCAATCTTTTCATCGGTGGCAGCATGTGTATTCATTCATTTTCGGTGATCGTAGACATATGCTTAATTAATATGATAGGTATGATGCCTTGTACCATGTTCAACTAACGGAAAAGCTTAAACTATTATGGATAAACCCATATGGTATATGAAGTCATCCAAGATCCTAGAGTTAGCCATTGTAAGAAAATTCCATTATTAATGTCATCTTCTTATATTTCTTTATATACATGTATAGTGGGTATTGCATGATTGGAGCGACGAAAACTGCATAAATATTTTGAAAAATTGCTGGAAAGGGTTGCCAGAAAAAAAATGAAAAGATTATAATTGTTGAAGCGGTGTTGAGCCAGAAGGAGAAGGCTTATTTGCTGAAACTGGATTGGTGTTTGATTTGCTTATGATTGCTCATAGCTTTGGTGGGAAAGAGAGGACCAAGATAGAATGGAAAAAGTTGTTGGAGGAAGCAGGATTTCCTCGCCATAAAATCATCCAAATTCCAGCTCTGCCATTTATTATTGAGGCCTACCCAGAGTGATTTAATTTCTTGGTTGTGCTTTGTTTTCGAACCCTTGGTAAAGATATATATCCAATGTGTACATTGAAATAATAAATAATGTATGCTATGAATGCTAGAATTGTCTCTATCATTACCTCTAAATTGTGTTAGTGACAATATCAATCTCAAAGGTCCAATGAATAAGATGTTTAGTGATTATGAATCGACTTATACATCTCGAAATTGGTGTTATTTGATTTTTTTTTTTTTTACTCACTTTTAATATCTTGAGCTGTAACTAAATCTTTACTAAAAGAAAAGAAAAGCTGTAATTAAATATAAGGAGAGGCCTGGTTTCCTAAAAGGTAGCATGGTCCCTACATAGCATGTAGACCAATGGAAGCACTAGTAGAAGCATTAACAGGTTGGGATTTCTACCTTTCATCCATTGTTTCTTGGTGTAGGGGCGTTTTCTTTTAGGCTTCTTTTCCCCAAAATTTAAAATTATTGCATTAATAGGAAGAAATATCCATGTTACTAATTTAAAACAAAGATTAGAAAAAGGTTCTTTGAGTCGACCACAGTGGGTATAATAGCATCCTACATGTATTCTATCCTACATTTCATGGCCTAGCCTGTCACCCTAAATACTTAGGGCTAGGTGCAACCAATGAACTCACTATATAAACCCAAGATTGGTTCATCTTTAGGCTGCCCTAATCCTTTCTTATTCCTATCTGTTGCTTCCTTTGAAAATCATGTGCACCTCTAATTTTACCCCAAAAAAAATGTGCACCTCTAATCAGTAACATGAGCAAGCTTGAGACAAATAAGTTTGGTAAAAGTTTCTTTTACCGTCGGTGAAAGGAATACCACAATTGGGATGCCACAATGATATGCCTCCTATATACAAATATCTGAACTACCCTTTCCATTATGCTAGGAGTCTCATTCAAGCACCAGAACCCATGAATAAAGAGGTTTTCTCTTCATCACGGATGACGGAAAACTCAGTTTAATAAGTTTTGGAGAAAGAACACCCATGCAAAGATCATCAATACTCTCTATATGTGTTAGAGGTTGAAAATACCCTTCACTTTCCCTCTGCCCATCCAACACGAACAGTGACCATCAGTGACAGAATTCCTACTTCACTGTGGCTTTAAGGAAAACATGGTCCATAAGTTTATATCTCTAGCTTGGACTTTGCAGTTTTCATGAAGTGGATAGGTTGAAGAGACAAGCCCAAGCCCAAGACCAGGCCCAAATTCAAGTTTGCTCAAACTGAAGGCTTAGGACCAACTTCACGCCAAACCACCATCCATTTTTCCCCCTCAAATTAAGCAGTTATTTCATAAATAGGCTCTGTGGAAGAGGCCAGCCCAGGCTAGATTCGCTGGGTTGGACAAGGGTTGGACTAATTTCAGCTCAGACTCCCATTAACTGGGCCGGTCCATCAAGGAGTTAGGTGTTGTTTATTCATTGACAGTCTTTAGATTTAAAGGGCAATAAAACATAGGGAGAGGGTTTCCTCGCTGTCACCATGGGAAGGAATCTGTAGACGGACGAACAAGTTTGCATAAGTAAGACTCACATATGGACCACATAGCTTGGCAGTGATCTTTTTCCCTTTTATGCATGTATAGTAAAATTTTACCAATCAGATTCAAACTTGCACGACTCTGTCTCGGGTTTACAAACTTTTATATGATTTTTTAGGAAAAATTACATCCCCTCCCCTATAGTTTGCCAAAATTACGTGTGGGTCCAAGAGTTTAAGCGATTTACGCCCCCTCCCCTGTAGTATGAAAGATTCTTACGTTTGAGTCCAATCCGTTAGTGGCCGTGAGTTTGAATATGTTATATGGTGAGGTCACATTTTTTATACCTAATATACCCCCAAAATGAAGTGAAGAGACCGAAATACCCTTCACTTAGAATTAGGAAAAGAGGGAAATCCTTTTTCAATCTCATCTTCTTCAAGCTCTCCAAGCCCTAATCTGCAAATCACCCTTTGGAATGAAGCTGTGAGAAGATCTGCTTCTTCTACCTCTGGAAGGAATAGTGAGAAGCCGGCATCTGGAATGAAAAGACACAAAACGCACAAGATAAAAGACAAGTTCTGAGCGGACAATATTACCCTCCCTTTCCATTTTCCTTCTAAACTCATACTATCTTACTCATATGACTAAGAGATACCCAAACCGAGAAGATAAACCTGCAACTACCGTAAGCATCACTCCCCTTTGGCGTGAGATCATGAGCACCTCCACCTGATGTCATTGAAAGAAGTACGCCAACAAGTGTGTTTACTGTGCCAGAACAAAAGAGCAGGATCATTACTATGAAACATAGGAAAACAAAGTCAGATTTACTGGAATTAAAAGCCTAAATCATGTTTAATTTTGAACAGTAACAGAAACTCAACAAAAAAATTATAATTTTCTTTCCTGGTTCCAAGAAACTCAAATTTCCAACACCTTGGGTAGAATCCAACGGGTAAATAAACTATATTGTAAGCTCCTTATATGGAATATCATATTAATCTATTATTTTTTTCAACCTCTCTCAACTTTTTGAGGTTGGCAACTTTAATTTTGGTTGCATGAGGTTGCACAAACAATGTCTTCAAGTTTCAGTCTATCAAGGATCATACTTTACAGTATCAAGTTTGTATGTGAGCCAAACTGAAGGGGGACTGAGATGGATGGACTGCCAGAGAATAGGAGGAATGGCGAAGAAGCAGATGATGATGGTGGGGCTCGTGAGGATCTGGATAGAGGTCCAGTGTACCAGGAAACCATGGCTATGGGCGAAGCAAACTCAGATGCACTGAGACCCAACCGATCATATGCTAAGGCGGTAGGGAATGCATCATGGCCTGCGATCGACTCTCTTCCAGAACCGATTCAAGCAGGGGAGATTAGAAGAATCATAATCCCTCAATAGGATTACGAATCTAAGAGGCAGTCTTTCCGATTTGCCCTTATTGGAAGGGTCGATTTTAGAGTTATTTCTTTGGACGCTCTAAGAAAAGAGGCCGCAGACAAATGGAACCTAAGCCAGAGGGTTACAATGCATCCCCTTGGAAAGGGTTTTGTTATCTTTCAATTTCAATGTGAAGGGGATAAGGCGGCAGTATGGAGAAGAAGCCCTATGAAAATAGGATCGCAACTCATTCGTTTCCAACACTGGAAACCGGATTTCAACATCCATGTTAAGCAGACTTGGTCCAAGCTAATCTGGATACGATTTCCTAATCTCCCCTTAGAATATTGGCATGAGAACGTTCTTCTATCCATTGCAAAAGCTGTGGGGAGACCGGTTGCTCTGGATCGCCATACCAAGCAGGGATTAATGGGTCACTATGCTAGAGTATTAGTGGAAATTGATACTACTGAAACTGCATCTCGCATAGAGGAGGTTCAAGTTGAACGTCTCGAACCAGGTACAACGAGAGTTTTTGGATTCAGACAACGAGTTCAGTATGAAGATGACATTAGTCGATGTGGCTTTTGTAAGAGGTTGGGACATAAGGTGGGAGAATGTAGATCTAAGAGGCTTGAAGATGAAAAACAAGCTGCTATGGACAGGTCGGCCTCTGTACCAGGTGCAGTCTACGTTGAAGATAGAGTGGACTCGGTCCGAGTTGCGTCTCACTTGGGTAGAACGCCCATTGTGGAAACCATTCCTCATGATCCTCTTTCCATAATTGCAGCTTCACCTGCCAATCATGTAGCTGGGAAGGAGGGCCACGGTTTGAATGCAATCAATGGAAAAACGTCCATTGAGGAACAATCTTCTTCTATTTGTGTTTCAGCCAATCAGAATGCTGAGAAGGAGGGAGATATTCTGATTGTCTTGGACACTTTGGCAACAAATCCTGCTTTTTTAGGTAACTCCAACTCACAAAATCGTGGAGATATCTCTGTCTGCCCATCTAATTCAAATTTGAATATTAATGTGGCTGGATCCGGGTCGGACTCTGAAGCAGTGGATAGTGCAGACCCATCGGGTCATGAGAGTTCATCTGATTCTACAGAGAACTCGGTGGAAAATGAGAGGGAGGAGGACGCCCCTGCTGCTAGGGAACTCCCACCAAGGCCAACAAGAACGGGTAGCACCTCCAAAGGTCGTGGAACAGTGTCTTTGCTTAGGGGAGTTAGAAACGTTCCTTCAACTCGTTCCTCGCCAGAGAATGGGGTCTTGCCGCATGGTAGCTTCTTCAGCTCTTCCAGAAGGGATGGTAGAACGGCTTCTAATTATCAGGAGATGGAGAAGATAGATAATGCCCTTTATGCTCGAGAAAAAGGAATGGCTGTTTCTTCAAAAGAAGGTAAAAAAAAAGAAGAAGAAAGGAGGCCAGACTAGTAAGTCTGGCAACACCAATTAATTCATAATTTTCCAATGAAAGTCCTCTTTTGGAGTATCAGAGGAGCGAAGAAGGCTGCTGGTTTAAGAGCCTTATCTTTTTTTATTCGAGATCATTCTCCTGATGTTGTTTGCGTAGCGGAGCCAATGATTAGTGAGAGCAAATTCCCTTTTTTGTTCTTTAAAAAATTGGGGTTTGAGACTGATTTCATTCATAATTTCAAACCCTGATTTCATTCATAATTTCCACATGGACAAGGTCCCTAATATATGGGTAATATGGAAACAAGGAATTCCTCGACCCTCGATCATCGCGGTATCTGATCAGCAATTATCAATTACTGTGGATTGGTTAGGGAATTGTGTAGGCCTAACTTTTGTTCACGCTAATTGCTTTATGGTCAAACGGAGAGAGCTTTGGTCGGAGTTAGGTTTGGTGGTGAATCCAAATCTACCCTGGTCGGTGATAGGTGATTTCAATGCTACCCTTCTTTCCAACGAGAAAAGGGGTCCAGGGAGATTTAATGCAAAATCAGCAGCTGATTTCCAATCTATGGCGGATACTTGTCTTTTGATACAAGTACCCTTGCAAGGTAAGATGTTTACCTGGACTAACAATCGCCGGCGAGGTAATGTAGCTGCTGTTCTCGACCGAAGTTTCTGCAACAGTAAATGGTTGGATATGTTTAAAAGTACTCTTCAAAGGGTCCTGTTAAGGTCATCCTCTGATCATGCTCCCATTTTAGTTGTGTCAGATTCGATCGCCCGACCAGGTAACATTCCTTTTAGATTTAATAATTTTTGGATGGAGCATGATCTTTTTGATAATGTAATTCAAGATGTGTGGAACCAGGAAATATCTGGAAATCCAATTTTTATTCTTTCTCAGAAATTGAAGCGTGTTAAGCTGTTTATCAAGCCTTGGGGAAGAAAAAATTTTCCCAATATTGATAACGAAGTCAAAAAAGCTTCTGATCACCTAAATTCTGTTCGTCAAGAAATTGAGGCTGCAGGGATGTCAGATGATCTTTTTGGTCGCGAGGCTGATGCCAAAACAGCGCTGTTGAAAGCTACCCAGTTGCAGGATAATCTATGGGCTCAAAAAGCTAAGTTGAGGTGGATGAAAGATGGGGACAAAAATTCAAAGTTCTTTCATCTATCAGTGAAAATGCGAAGGGCTCGAAATCAAATCCGTACGTTGCAGAATGCTGATGGGGAGTGGATGAATGACCAGCAACAATTATCTTCATATATTGTCAATTATTATGAGGAATTCCATAGATTATCTGTTACTTCTCCTCATCTGGAGCTGTTGGATTGCATTCCATGCATTATTTCGGACGATGATGCTCTTTATTTGGAGGCTGAACCATCTTTAGAGGAAATAAAAAAAGCTGTTTGGGAATTAGACCCAGATAGTTCCCCGGGACCTGATGGCTTCTCAGGGAATTTTTTTAGGCGGGTATGGAGTATTGTTGAGGTTGATTTTTGCAGGGCTGTTTTGCACTTTTTCAGATGGGGAATCCTTCCAAAGGGTGTGAATAATTTTTTTCTCACTCTTATCCCTAAGGTGGTGGGGGCTACTTCTCTTGACAAGTATAGGCCAATTTGCATGGGAAATTATTTTTGCAAGGTATTATCAAAAATTGTGGCAAGTAGAGTTGCAATTTTACTGCCAAAGCTGATTTCGGAGGAACAAGGGGCGTTCCAAAAGGGGAAGATAATATCAGAAAACATTAGCCTTGCTTTAGAATTGGCAAATCTGATGCATTCCACGGTTAGGGGAGGTGGGATGGGGCTCAAGGTTGATGTACAAAAAGCCTATGATTCTCTATCCTGGGAATTTCTATTTGCTGTCCTTGGGAAGTTTGGTTTTCCTAGGAAATGGATTTCTTGGATTCAAGGAATTCTTTCATCCTCAAGGATTTCGGTTCTAATAAATGGAGGTCCAGAGGGGTTTTTTGGTGTGGGTCGTGGTCTTCGTCAAGGCGATCCGTTATCTCCCATTTTGTTTATTTTAGCTGAGGAAGTGCTCTGTAGAGGATTAAATAAATTGGCCTTGGAAGGATTAATCAAGTCGCTGCCAGGTCCAAGAGGTACCTGCACTCCAACTCACCTATTATTCGCGGACGATATTTTCATCTTCATGAATGCGTCGGCGAAATATGTTAAAAATGTGCATTTATTTTTATCAAAGTATCAGGACTTCTCTGGACAACATTTTAATCCCGACAAGAGCAAAGCTTTCTTTGGGAAGGTTGCCCCTCACAGGAAACAATTCATCAGTAATTTATTGGGAATTCAGGCCTCAAAATTCCCTACAAGGTATTTGGGTGTGGAAATCTTCAAGGGAAGAGTGAAGAAAAATCATCTTTTACCTTTGATGGATAAGATTAAATGCAGATTGGCTGCCTGGAAACGGAAGCTCCTCTCGATGGCTGGTAGGGTGGAGTTGGTTCGATCAGTAATCTCGAGTATTCCTATCCACAATTTTGCAGTTTATTGGTGGCCCCAGTCCATTATTAAAACTGTAGAGCGGTGGATGAGAAATTTTATCTGGTCAGGTCAAATGGAGGTGGGGGAAAAAATTGTGATAAATTGGGAGAACACTTGTAAGCCCAAGGATGAGGGCGGTTTGGGTATCAGAAAACTGAGAGAGGTTAATAAAGCTTGTTTATGCAAGCTCGCCTGGCAGATTAAACATGAAGACAATATTATGAGTAAATTTTTTAGAGCAAGATTTGTTCAAAAAGATGGCTCTCTCAGGAAGGGATATAAATCTTCCTCCATTTTGCCGGGGCTGAAGAGGGTGTGGAACTTCGTGTCGGACATGGAAAGATGGACAGTGGGAAATGGGGAAAAAATCATGTTTTGGACAGATAAATGGTTAGAAAATTCTTCCCTGGCGGAGTCTTCTAAGTTGGAGCAGGAAATGTTCATAGGGAGGACTATGCGACTGGCAGATCTTAATCGAAATGGTGAGTGGTCTTTTCCAAATGTTTCTTCGAAATTTCTTGCTGAGACCTTCGAGAAGGCAAAAAGAATTTCTTTATCGTCTATGGAGGAT
>NW_024868929.1:0-26584 GCF_013358625.1 Macadamia integrifolia
TTAAAATTTCTATTTTAAATGTACAGATGAGACACCTGAGGACACTAGTACCAATGAATACTGGGTATTAGCCATATTTTGCCGAAAAGGAAAGGATGATCCCACTTGCACCTGCTACTCATGCCTAAAAAAATTGGAAGGGGTTCCGAGTACAGAAGAAAAGGTTAGTCAAGCCCTCACATTTCACGGGAAAGTTTTCGAGGCTAACTGGAGGGGATTCATACATTTCGATTCCAGACGGCAAGTGACCCGACTCCCCACACTTGAATTCTAACACGCATAGAAAATTACCGAATGGCCTTGGGCATGTCCTAAGGTAACCACCCATGTAAGACCAGCCATGGGACAACAGGTTGTCAAGACAAATTGCTGTCTTGACCACTAGAAATATGCCACCAGAAGCAGCCTGGGCCTGGATCCAGTGCCTATTTTTGATTAATTGGTAGGCTACTATCGGGGTTTCGATGCTCGTGGTTCCCACCACTCACATCGTAAATGGTTCTAGATGATCCCAAATCATCCTTCACACCTTCCTCGTGCCGTGAGCACTTTACGGACCTAAATAGTCGGATCCTTGTGCTCTGAAAGTCATAATAACCCGATTGGTCCGAATAGGGTCCAACCAAATGGACCGTAAGGTCCATTTTAACTTATAAGTTAGAATTGAGGAACTTCCTTGCCCAAATGTGAGAGAGGAGAGGAAGGAAGAAAAGAAGAAGAAGAAGGGGGAAGGGTTTCACCTCGGTGCAGGCTACTGCCTCCCATACCACTCTCTCTTCATTTTTACCTAGACAAAGCTAGGGATGGATGGAATCTTAGTGTATAAACAATTTTTAGGTCATAGAATGCATGTTCTACCCTCCCGGTGTTGTTACCGAGGTCAAACCAAGCCCGGTGAGCTTCGATAAACAAGTATTATCAAATGACCAACTAGGGTTTCGATCATTCGATTGACGTATATCCCTAATGGCTTGGTGGAATCAAGATTTTATTGGCTTCGAATGATGCTAGGAACATGCCCTACAAACTCTATGGAACAAATCCTGATGATGGGGCCAGAGCCGGAAAGCCCCAAAATGGATGGACTATTCTTAACCACCACCAGAAATAGTGCATCGGATCCACTGGGCCTGCTTTCGATGGCATATTTTTGATAGATCACTGAGCCTTAAGAGCTCTCTATCAGTTCCACTAGAAACAGGACTGATATTTTTGATGGAATTTCCCTGTTCCGATGGGTGTTTCCAGTGACATTATTGTCACTGATGGATTTTGTCTGTACCCTTTAGGGGTGATCCATATGGGTCCCTCCCAATGTTTCCAACATGTATTGATGTTTGGTTCCCTTTGTGTATAGGACAGTGATGCATACGAACCCCAAAGTCAGAATTGGGTTGGCCGACCGTGGCCGTACTTGAACCCTAACACACTCGAACATAAACCAGGTGAGGGATGGATTGTGTTTATTTTTAGAATGTTCATTATTATTAAATTTCTCACATGCTTAGAATTATATGTTTAATTGTAATTTCTCAAATGTGATGATGATATTTTGTATTTGTTATTTATGATTATGATATGAATTGTATAGAGATGTATGACGGGATCCGATGTGGCTAAGGTGGTACTAGTACCGTGATCGCCATGTGTTTGGTTGTGTGTGAGACAGAATTCGGTGTGGCCGAGGTGGTACCGGTGCCTGATTTTTGTATGTATGTTGTATTCATGCATTGATTATGTGCATTAGATTTAGTTGTCGTTGTAGGTTACACTTTGTGGCCAAGGTCCCATTGGTATCGTGTACCCCGAGAGTGCATTTCGAAATGGATGCACTTATTGGGCGATGATTGGTACTGGTATCATGTAGTCCATACTCAACTATGATATGTATGCTAGATTAGGTAAACGGTCTCGGGTTTCACTTTGTGGCCAACGTCTTGCTGGTATCATGTACTCGGGACTGTATTTGGAGATGGATTACACTTTGTGGCCATGGTCTTACAGGTATCGTGTAATTCATACTAATTATATCACTATGAAGGTATGTAGCATATATGTGGTTAGGTATCACTCCCTATGCTACAAACCCTTGCCAATATGGGTTGAGGTGTTGGATAACCCATTGTGGTATATTCGATGTGCCTTTCTGGAATGCCACACCCATAGTACGATGTAATTGTTGCCGGAGGTGGGAACCTGTCCGGCGTGACTGATGATGTACCAGTGCCGTGACTACTAGGGGGGTTATTAGGGGTTTACTGGGTGACCCATGGACACATGTGGGGATCGGCAGGCTTTCATTCATGACTAAGGTTTGTATCCTTGTGTAGTCAATGACGGTTTTGAGACGAAGGATACAACCTAATGTGCCATAGTAGCATTTACCATACTTAGTTTGTATTGTTAGGTGGATAATAAATAAATGAACTGCATCACAAGCATCATGGACTATTAGTTTAATTTTCACAATCATGCATCATAAATTATTATTGCTATTGTCTTGCTTGGATGTGTTTGACCCCACCCCTCACTGAGTGAGTTGGAAAGCTCACCCTATGTATACACCCCTTTTTTTTAGATGATAATGCAGGTACCATGGTGCCAATGGTAGGTGACCCAGTATCTTCTGGGTCAAAGTATAGTGTGAGTGACTGGTGGATGCCAGAAGCAAAGGAGCACGACTAGGACTGTGCTTGCGACCACTGTGGATTGTATATTTTTCTGAGATTAGATCAAATGTTATGGATGATTGTAATAGAATAACTCAGCTATTGCTATTATATTATCATTCGATGTTTTCCCATTTTAATTATAATTTCGCTACTATACTCTGATTCCACTGCTTATGTTGGTTTGTGATGTGAGATTATAAAAATGTTAAGGTACTGCTATCAGTGATCCTGGTAGGTTTGTAAGACATGTATGTATCTTAGTCACACCGCTGGTATTCCTAATGGTAAGTTGGGTCTACTGGAATTAGGGTGTGACAGGGAATGAACTGGCCTTGATATACTGGTGCTGGGTGGTGACTTTTGGGGGGGTGGAATTTTGGATAAGAATTTGGAGGACCATAGGTGAATGACAAATACCTAATGGCCTTGCATATGAAATGACGATTCTTGGGGACCCAAGCTGTGATGATCCTTTTAGATACCTTGATTATTAATCTAGGAACCAATTTATTGCCTTGAGATTGTTGAGATGGCACTTGCACATGCCAAGTTGCCCACGTATCCCTTGAGAGGATTCAAGTCTAGTATAGTTTGGGCTATTCACCCTTTTAAACATAATATCTTTTGAGTTGATCCATGTTGACCAGTCCATGTATTTCTTCACCATTGTGGTCTATGAGTTTTACAGCCTTGCCTGGTAGAATCTCTTTGATAGTGAATGGGCCACTCCAAATGGGCCTGAACTTTCCTCTTGGATCATGAATTGGGGCTCTTTATTCTTAAAGAGCAAGCTTGCCCTCTTCAAGGAAAAAGGAGTTGCCCCTCTTCAACCTATGATGGGGCTTCACATTTTTGTTGAAAGCCCTTGCCATTCTAAGTTGATATTTCTTTAGATTATCATGGCCTTTATATGTCTTTCACTGAGAAAGTTGAGCTCGTCTTGTTTGGCCTTCACCCATTCCCCTTCAGGTAACTGACTATCAAGCAATACCCTTAAGGAAGTTACTAGGATTCCCATGGGTAAGACCACCTTAGCCCCATATACCAAGGAAAAAGGAGTTGCCCCTGTCGAGGATCGCACTGAGGTCCATTATGCCCATAAAGCAAGTGGTAACTTATCCGCCTAATCCTTATGTGTTTCAACCATTTTCTGTAGGATGACCTTGAAGTCCTTGTTAGTTGCTTCTACTGCCTCATTTGTCTGAGGCTTATAAGTGGTAGAGCGGTGCCTTTTGATACCAAATTTTGTACAGATCTTGTTAGTTTTGCCCCAAAAATGGGATCCTTGATCCAATATCAGCTCTTGAGGCACTCCATATCAGCAAATGATGTTTTCTTGGATGAATTTTGCCACCTTAGTAGATGTGAGGACTTCATATGACTGAGCTTCTACCCACTTGGTGAAATAATCAATGGCTAACAAGATGAACTCGTGACATTGGATGCTTTAGGGTTAACCTTTCCTATGAAATCAATGCCCCTAGTAGAGAATGGCCAAGGAGAACTAAGTGAGTGCAACTCTGTTGGCAGGATGTGTATGATATTGGAAAATATTTGAAATTTGTGGCATTTCTTGACAAAGC
Organism: Macadamia integrifolia; assembly: GCF_013358625.1. Taxonomy (NCBI): domain Eukaryota; kingdom Viridiplantae; phylum Streptophyta; class Magnoliopsida; order Proteales; family Proteaceae; genus Macadamia; species Macadamia integrifolia. Next base: position 4,256 of record NW_024868929.1, read on the forward strand.
CCACACAGTCTACTTCCATTGTGTTCCACAAAGGCCTTGATGAATTTCCTCCATGATTCTTGTCGCTTGCTCTTTGTCCGCACACAACAACTGTATTCCGTCATAGGCTCTCTTGTATAACAAGTCCCCTTGAAGAATAAATTGGGTGGCATATCTCCTTAGAATTTTCTTTTCTCTATTTGTAGCTTCAATCGGGTACTTTCTTTCCCTGATGAAGTCCACTATGTGAGCAAACCAAGACCGATCATCTATGGTGAGAGAGTTCATCAAATTCTGGTGACTGGGCTTGCTTCTTTGTTCCACTAAGAATGGTCATCCCCTAGCTATAGGGTTGCATTCTACTATGGAAGCTGAGGCTGCAAGGGAATCAACAAACTGATTGTTATCCCTCTAGAAGTATTCGAATGAGATCATCTCAAAGTGTCCAATTACTTATTCCAAATGTTCTTGATATGGCTTTAATTTCTCATCTCTGGTCTTCCACTTTCCTTGCATCTGGCAGATGAAAATGGATGAATCATCATGTACCTTGATCCATTTTACCCCAATGGTCAGAGGGGTTTCGAGCCCCAAGGCATAAGTTTCGTATTCGACAATATTGTTGGTATAGGGGAAATCAAGGTAGAATGATGAAGGCAAGTAAAGGTTGTCAGGAGTGACAAACAATATTCCTACACCACACCCCTTTTGATTAGCTACTCTATCAAAGAAAACTGCCACTTATTAGTTGTGTATTCTTCTTTTATTGTAGTGATTTCTTCATCTGGGAAGTCATCACCCCGGGCTCTACCATCTTTTGTGGGGTGGGTAACCAAATGATCGGCTATAGCTTGCCCCTTGATAGATTTCTGAGCAATATAGGTGATGTCAAATTCTAACAACAATAACAGCCATTGAGCCATCCTTCCTGTTAGACCTATTTTCTCAAAGAGGCACATGATTGGATCCATCCTTAAGATCAAACGTATTGGATAAGCTACCATGTAGTGTCACGACCTTTTCATTGCCCAAATTAGTGCAACACAAGTCTTTTACAAAGATGCGTATCGTGAATCTAAGAATTTCTTGTTAAGGTAGTATATGGCATGCAGCATGCTCTACTCCCTTCTCTATCTTCTTTTGTGCTAGCAACGAGGCCATAGAATATTCTCCCACTGATAAGTATAATAGAAGTGGCTCTCCTTCCACTGGTGGCGTCAATACTGGTGGGTGCATAAGATATCCTTTGATCTTATGAAAAGCTTGTTGGCATTAGTCATTCAATTCTGTGGGCTTATCCTTCTTTAGCAGCTTGAAAATTGGTTCACAAATTGTAGTCAGTTAGGCTATGAACTAGCTGATATATTGGATGTGACCTAGAAATCATCGTATCTGCTTGTCAGTGTGAGGCGTGGGCATTTCTTAGATTGCTTTGATTTGATGGGGTTGACTTTGATGCCCCTTTCACCCACCAAGAATCTCAACAGCTTTCCTGCCGTTGCCCCAAATACACACTTTTGAGGATTAAACTTTAGCTGATACTTCTTGATTCTTTCAAAGAATAGTCTTAGCGTTGGCATATGCCCTTGTTGATCCCTTGACTTCACCATCATGTCGTCAACATAGACTTCCACATCTTTGTTCACCATGTCATACAATATGGTTGTGACTGCTCTTTGATAAGTGTGAGGGTAGCGGCCGGAGAATTGATGGCTTCATGAGTCACCATTTTGTCCTCTCTCCTCTCTCTTCTCTTTTTATGAGGGAGGAGGTGTGTCATGATGTGATCCTCTTACGGGCATTGCACCACCGTATTGCAGCTTGGAGATACGTGGAGGCTTATTTTGTAAGAGCATAAAGTTCACCATTCTAGATAGGGGTTTGATGATGGTCCAACACGGGGATTGGGATCATTCGAAAGAGTTTCACCACCTAGGATAATAGGCCTAGGACCCAAGGGTGGGCCCAGTTCCAGAGAAAAGGGTCTGAAAATTGGTATAGTCTAGAGATTTAGGGTAAGTGTCAAGTTACAGAATTGGAAAGGTGTTAGGCACCCAATCTGCCCGGTTTAACCGATCTTCCTACTAGATGCTTAAGAACAAATATTTTTCATAATTATTCCTATTCTACATGCATAGCTAAGTTATCACACATATATACATTGACTGAATTTAAATGACTACGTACACTAAAACAAGGTCTATATAAAGTCTACATGATCACAATTCGGTTGAGAAACTGTACCTGAACTTAACCCTTGTTTCGGATCGAGAGGGGTGGGCCCCTGATTAGTACCATCTCAGATTATCTTTTCAGATTCTCCTAGCTTAGGGGAATATGGTCTTGACCTCCAACTTCCATTCTCAAGAGATTTTGATTGTGATGATATTTGGATAGAGTTTCGGCTAGGAACAGTTACTTTTGAATTTGGATTCAGATAGAGCTTTGGCTAGGGAAGGCTATTTTTGGGCTTCAAATGAGGTGGCACTCTGACAAAGCTTCCACTGGGGATAGGCTATGGGAGTCGGATAGAGCTTCGGCTAGGGAAGGCTATTTCTGGGCTTCGAATGAGGTGGCACTCTGACAGAGCTTCCACTGAGGATAGGCTATGGGAGGGCTAGGCTGAGGTGGCACTCTGGCAGAGCTTTCGCTGGGAATGGCTATTTCTGAAAAGATTCCATGAGCATTCGGATAGAGCTTCCGTTGGGAATGACTATTTCTGAAAAGATTCCAAGGGCACTCGTACAGAGCTTTCCTTGGATTTGTGGGTCACTTGGAGGCCATTCCAGTCTCTTGTATCTCTAGACTCTGACAAAATTATCGTGGCCAGATGCTTATCTAAGAACTGGGTCCTATTCTGAGGCATATGGGGCCATGTCTGGTACCTGGGAGAGAGAGTCATGCCCAGTGGTCTGACCTCCAGTCATACCTAGTGGTCTAACCTCCAGTCATGTCTCTCTCCCTATCTTCCTCCACCCACCATATGTGAGTGTAGTGGCCGAAGATGGACGGAGATTGTCTCCCTTCCCCTGGGGGAAAAGGACTTGCAACCCGATCTCTCTCCTCTCTTTCTCTTTCATATGAGGGAAGGGGTTTGTGTCATGTGTGCTTTACTTGTGGGCCCTATATCATCGTATTGCCGCTTGGAGATACATGGAGGCCTATTTCACAAGAGTGTAAAATTCATCATTTGAGACGGGGATTTGATGATGGTCCAATTCGGGATCGAGATCATACAAATGGGGTTTGGAGTCACCACCTAGGGTTATGGGCCTAGGACCCGGGGGTGGGCCCAATTCCTGAGAAAAGGGCCCAAAATTTAGTCTGGTCTAGAGATTTAGGGTAAGTGTCAGGTTACAGAATTGGGAAGGTGTTAGGCACCCAATCTGCCCGTTTCAACCGGTCTTCTCACTAGATGCTTGAGAACGAATATTTCCATAATTATTACTATTCCATATATATGCTAAGTTATCACACATATACACTAAAACAAGGTCTATATAAAGTCTACATTATGACAAAGTTGGTTGAGAATTATACCTGAACTTAACCCCTGTTTCGGGTCAATAGGGTGGGCCCTTGATTAGTATTGGCTCAGACTGTCTTTTGGATTCTCCTGGATCATAGGAAGATGGTCTTGATCTCCAACTTCCTTTCTTGAGAGATGCTGATTGTGATGGTATTCGGATAGCATTCTGGCTAGGAACAATTACTTTTGGATTGGGATTTGGACTGAGCTTCAGCTAGGGAAGGCTATTTTTGGATTTGGATTCAGACAAAGCTTAGGCTAGGGAAGGCTATTTCTGGGCTTGGGATGAGGTGGCACTCTGGTAGAGCTTTGGCTAGGGAAGGCTATTTTCAAATTTAGGATGAGGTGGCACTTCAACAGAGCTTCCAGTGGGAATGGCTATTTCTGGAAAGATTCTAGGGACACTCAGACAGAGGTTTAGCTAGGAACGACTATTTCTGAAAAGAAACGGGCTGACCTAAAAATGGATTGAAGAACTGTAAAGTCCAGAAGAACACTTTGAAGATCCGAACGGAGTTTTAGACCTTAACAAAGATCTCTTCGTAGACCCAAAGAACCTAAAAAAAGTGGGGGCTTCTATCTCAGGAACGCTCAAGAACTCTCTGGATCTAACTAAGAATTTGGATTGAAGATCTTTAAGATCCCAAAGAACAATTTGAAGATCCGAATGAGGTTTTAAATCTTGACGAAGATCGCTCTAAAGATTAGAAGAAAATCAAGAGGGGGAGGGGAGGAAAATTTTATTATGAAAGAGTGAAAGGGGATTCTGGTCTGTTGAAATCAAAGGAGGGGGTATTTATAGTTTTTTTCCGGCCAATAAGAGAGGGGGTGCCTCTTTATCCAATGGACGAAAGCATGAGGTTTTGCTTAAGGTGGGGGATAGGGCTTTTACACACTGGGTAAAGAGGGGAGTTGAAGGAGAGAGAAATACTAGCAAAGGAGGGGATTTTTGACTTTGAGTGGGTGATGAGGGAATTTTTTCACCCACCAGGTTAGGGTAATACTAATCCCGGCTGTTAACAGACACACAAGGTTGGGTTGAAACGTATGGGGCATACGAGCAATGTGCATAGTGTGTGCAGGGATGTTCACATGGGTGTGTGGGTAATGTGCATGGTTTGTGTGGGGAGGTTGGCATGGGTGGCGGGCACATGTATGCATAGGTAGCAGGTGCATGTATGCATAGGTAGCAGCCGCGTGCATGCATGGGTAGCAGCCAGCCCACGTAGGTGTGAGGCTAGCCTGTTGGACAGCATACACATGTGCATATGGGTGTGTAATAGCATGGCCACGGGGTGCAGTAGCAGGGCCGCAGGCCTGTGCCTATGGGGACCCAGGTTAGTAGGCTATGGGTAGCAGTACGGCCCGCGGGGGCATAGGCTAGTGCCCACAGGGGCGCTGGTCTATGCCCGTGGGGACACAGGCCAGCAAGCCATGGGCAGGGGGCTGTGCATGGCAAGGGCACTGTGCATGGCAGGGGCTATATGTGGCCATGTGCATGTGCTGTAAGCACGTGAACTGGCTGGCCTGTTGGATAGTGTGCGCAGTGCATACACGATTAAGGGTTTTTTCGTGACGATTATAGGAGATTCGTTGGTTTGATTTTGGCATATCACATATCATCGAAATCATATTTTTTAGCACTATCCATCTGTATGGTCATCTTGATCAGATTCCTTCATATATAAAAGGTTAAAATTGGACCCCTTCTCTCCCGCGTGGGGGTTTCCAGGGTTTCAGGTTTAGGAGTGTTTCTGGGTTATCTGGGTAGGTAGGGGATAAATTTTAGAGTGTTTGTGATAGGTAGGGTATTTTTCCAGGTTTCCAGTGGGACTATCCATCTGTGCGAGATATGTGTGGGAAAGCGTGATTTTTCAGGGATGAATGCAGAAGATTCGTCGGTCCAATTTTAACGTATCATATATCGTCAAAATCATGTTTTTGAGCACTATTCATCTATACGGTCATCTTGACTAGATTCCTTCATATATTAAAAGTCAAAATTAGACCTTCCTCTCTCCCATATCGGGATTTCCAGGGTTTTAGGTAGGGGAATGTTTTCATTAGCATCTCTGTTAGTCAGAAGCCGGAAGACGCGTCCAAGATCCATATTTCATCATAGCCAGAGGTGGGTGACAAAATTGGGTGTCTACAAAATGCCCCTCTTTGGCCAAGACTTGTGCCAATGACCGAAGGGCAAAGAAAAGAACGACCACATTTTGTCACCTGGAGCATTACTGTCGTCATCTTGCTCAGTTATGGCGGAGTTCAAAAATGCAACAGATAATATCTCCTAACTACTTTGAAGTTAAGGGCTTACTTGGGGCTACCAATTGTGGAAAGGAATACACTTCTCTTCCAATCTTGCAAAAAAGGTTAGTACTTTAATCTTTGATTTTCCTTAGCTGGGCTTTGCATGTGCCAGTTCAGGGAATATGGTCTATAGGCTGGGTCTTTTGAGCCAATCTGGACTATCTAGGACTGATGGTTCCAAAGAGAGGAATTTGTTGCTCTTCAAATCTTACAACAAGTAAAAATACTTGATTCTTTGATTTTTCTTAGCTGGGCTTCACATGTGGTAGTTCAGGGAATTTTGGTCTATAGGCTAATTCTTTGGAACCAATCTGGACCATATGGTCTTCCAGGTGGATTTTTTCGAACCAGGCTGGGCTATCTGGTTTTTTAGGTGGGTTCTTTTGAACTGGGCTGCGCTATCTGGCCTTGTTAATTATATGAAAGAAACTTGCTGCTCTTTCTACCCTGTAAAAGACATTAACAATTGATTTGGATTTTTTATTTGAATTTTGAATTTTTTTCATTGATTTGGATTTGAAATTTGTTTTGAATTTTGATGCTTGATTTGGAATCTTTTGATGCTTGATTTTGATTGGGAATTTGATTTGAATTTTGATGCTTGATTTGGAATCTTTTGATTTGCTCTTGGATTGGATTTGGACTTTGAATTGGAATCCCAACTTTTTTTTTGGGAAAACGAATTTTTTCTATAAAATGGTCCCCCTCCCTTATTCATTCTAACTTTTCTAGTGAGGTGAGTTCCTGGAGCCCTCTAGTTTTTCTTGAAGTTTTCTTCTTGTTCTTGGAGTTTTTTACCTTGATCTTGAAGTTCTTGAAGATCTTCATCTTGTTCCTGAGGGAGGAGTTATTTAGAGAATTTGATATTCTCCTGGGCTTTTATGCAAATTGGGAAACTTTCTTGGGCTTCCTGTAGTTTGGAAAACTTTCTAGGGCTTCTTACAATTTTGAAAAATATGGCTGAAAGGAGAAAGAGGAAGTCTATGGGAGAAGTTTAGCTTGAGAACTACAACAATCCTTCTCACAGGGATGAGGGCCTGGCCGACTGGTATTTGAGGTAGACTCTTTACAATAGTTAGAATCACATCTACAACTCCATATGGGGTTCCTAGGTAAGTCTTTACATTTCATTCATTGTTTCAATCATCTTTTAGTCTTGTTTTGTTGTTCTCTTTTTTATTTTTTCTTTATTTATATATATATATATATATTGCATTATTTATTTCCATTAGCATGAGGGGAAGGAACCACCTACCTTGGCCTCCTATGGCCATCCGAACATGGTTCAGTCATGGCATAGGATGCTCCCTCGCAGGGTGAAGGAGATGGTTGATGATACCTATTTGTGTCGGCTGGCCTTTTAGAGACTTGGAAGTTTAATCCGGTATTGGTGGGGGCCCTGATGGAGCGGTGGTGGCCAAGTACACACTTTCCACCTTCCTGTTGGCAAGATCACCATTATGCCTATGTACTTCTATGCCTTGACAGACATTCCATTTGGGGGTAGATCCATGACCCTACCTGTAGGATTTTTAACTACCAGAGAGTTTGTAGATTTGACCGGTATCACCATTAAAGTCGGCTAGACATGCATCCGCCTAGGGGAGATTAGTGCCCGATGGTGGAAAGTTAGCCTGGGGGAGAATCTAGGCAACATGTCTTAGGTGGCACGCTCCTTCTTGCTAATTGTTGTGGGTCAGTGCCTCTTCAGTGACCTCCGAAGGGGAGTAGATATCCGCCTGGTGTACTTCCTCAGAGATCTTCATACAGTAGATTCTTGGGACTAGGGTGGGGCCACCTATGCATATCTTTTGCGGTCCCTAGACCTGCTATCCTATGGAGATAGGGGCCTCAAGGGGGCAAGCTTTATTATTTAGGTAACTTGTCTTCTTGTACCCATTTCCTTTCATTCATTCAGTCTGTACTTTCTTACTTTAATCTCTTGAACAACCTTGGCTCTTTGAGCACTTGGGGACCATAGCCCCCAGATTGAGGGATCCTCAGATATTTTTTTCCCTTTAGCCACAAGGTGGGGGGATAACCAGGTGGTCAGGGCTCAATGCCATCCTCCGGGGACCACTGCTCGTTATCTTTTATACGTTCTTACTGAGGTATGCCATATTTATGACACTGAAATTCTATTTGCCTAATGCTATACTTACCCTTCTTTGGTTTTGCAGGTTACATGGAGACCATTCCAGGACCTCATATTTCTGGATTCTAAGAGAGTCGCCTTGGCTCATCAATTGTCCAAGAACCGAGTCATTTTCAGGGCATATGGGGCGAAGCCTAGTACTTCGGAGAGAGAGTAGTACCCCAGTGGTCAGATATCGATCCACACCCTTCTCTCAGCCTTCCTCCACCCACTATGCATTGTCCAAAGATTGTCCCTATAGATGAGATGAAGTGCTTGACTAATGAAGTATGGGTGGACTCCCTTCTTGATCCGGATAGGGACTATGGAGCCTTCCTGGAGGAGGAGACAGTGTTCACCCCTCTTGGTTCTGATGGTCCAGTGGTATGTTGCCCTTTCTTGAGCATTTCTTGCAGATTCTTCCTTGTTTTGGTCTTGATTGATGTTCTTTCAGGGGAGAGTGAGACGTGTAGATCCTTCTGCTATTTGATCATATGCCAGTGCTACCAATCCTTCACAAGAAAGGCCCTCTACCAATGTCGACGGACCCTCAGGGTTGCTAATGTCCCCTTTTGTGGCTTCCCTACCTAGAACTATCCCAACACGGCCAACCCCAGTCTCACTCATCTTCTGGAGCCGAACACAGATGTAGACACTTCCCTTGGGCTACCTATTCATAATGATTATGTGAGTAACTGATCATTTTCCAATTAACTCTTGACTTCCTTTGGTTGATATGCTCTTTCTCAGGTGTCTCCGGAGGTCTATGCTGAGATTAGGAGGATGCACTATGGCCTATGCGAGGTGATAGTTGCTAAGTTATTTCCCACTTTCCTCCTTCTTCTGCCCTTCTTTTATTATTATTCTTCTTGATCCTTTCTTGTATTCCTTAGGATGGAAGGATCGTCATCTTGGAGAGCCAAGTCAGTTCCTACAAGCAAGAAATTGCATAACAGGATGCACTGATTCAGGACCTGACCTAGAGGCTGGAGCAGGTTGGACTAGCATCTATGGATTCCCCAGTGCTTCATGAGGATGGTTCAGTGTACGGTTCAGATGATGGCTTCTGACCCATAGTGATTTGTTCCTATATTTCCAGCAAACACAAACACATGGATATTTTCTTTCTTTTTTCTTTTTCCCTCCCCTTGTTTGTTCATTATTTTATTTCAGCATCTTATGAAAACTTACTTTTGGCACAAATAAATCTTTCTCTCTTTTTTTTTTTTTTTTTTTTTTTGTTTGCTTGCAATGCGTAGGCACAACCAATTCCATAACTCAAGTCATAATTAGAAAATCGAGATAACACGAAAATCCAAATACTTCCTCATTCTATTACCAAGTGAATTATATGAAAAGGGGGACAACTTTCCTACCACAAACAGGATAGGTGAATAACAAGGTGGGGAGACAATTCTTGAGGTGGGTGAAAGTTCACTAATTCTTTTGGGTCCATCTCCTCGAGCCCGTATTGTCGGCTGATGCACATAGGAAAATAAAAAGACGTGTGAGTCAATCCCATCAATTTGACATAGTTGTGGCCAGGGGTCTTTATCAAAAAATCATCTTATGGCTTCCCTGGACACTACCATGCGATATCCTGTACAGTCCTTTCCTGTAGGTACCTTTCCCAATCGAAGGTCGAATTCTGGAACTTCTCTCTTATCCCAGTAACAAAAAACTCCGAATGAGCTTCCCCTTAGTGGTGTGGTGAGCTTCAGCTTCTTGAGGAGCCAAATCTGAAAAAATAGCAGAACTCCCCTGTAAATGATCTAGTCTGAATCTATGGCCATAGATCATGTCATCAAATCCCTTGAATGTTTCTATAGGAACTGTAGGGACAATGTCACCTCCCTTCTTCAACTATTTTACTACCTCAATTAGAACAGATGGTGCACCATACCCAGAAGTGCGGAAAACATAACGAGCTATCATGCAAAATAAATAAGCATCCAGGGATCTCTACTGTTGAATTCCTCCCATTGGCAGATATTGGATGAAGATCTGAGCCACCTTCCGAACGTCGATCTTCCCATACCTAACAAACTGCTTTACTTCTTCTTCTTTCCATCTGAAGAAATCCTGAATTTCCTCTAAGCAATCTTCCTTCAAAGAGGGTTGGAACAAACTGCCTTTGGGTGAGATAGCATACAAACCTGAAATTCTACAAGAGTTGGGAAAATCTCTACTAATCCAAACCGAAATACATACAGGTTGGCATCCCAGTGTTGATGCACCTATCGGGGTAATTGGTGATGTAGCTTCACACATCTAACCCAGCCAAAAAATGACACATTCATAGATTCCAGCAATCCTGGTGCCCTCATATTTATGTCTAAGGTCCATTTCCTCAACATCTAATCCAACGAGCCCATGAATTTTTCAGAAACCAATACAAACAACGAGATATAATGATTTATCAAAGCATTACTCATTAGCTAATGATTCAAACAAGCCTTTACCACTGTTGCATCAAGCTCTTTTTTTTTTTTTTTTTTTTACTTTGACTGACCAAAAGTGAAGAACAAACTAGCCTTGATGAACTGGTGCTGGGTGGTGATTTTCTTTCAGGGGATAGAATCCTGGATAAAAATGGATGGACCATAGGTGAATGACAAATACCTAATGGCCTTACATGCCAAATGGTGATTCTTGGGGGATAGAATCCTGGATAAGATATGACAGGCCAATGGGTGGATGACAGATACTTAATGGCCTTTCATGCCAAATGGCAATTCTTAAGGGACACAAACTATGATGATCTTTTAAGATACCTTGATTATTAATCAAGGAATTGATTTATTACCTTTAGATGATTGAGACCACACTTGCCCATGTCAAGCTGCCTACATATCCCTCGAAAGGAATCAGGTCTGTGAGTTGAGATCATTCTTAAGTTGATCTATGTTAACTAGTTTGCATATTTCCTCACCATTGTGGTCTACGAGTTTCACAGCTTTACCTAGTAGAATTTTTTTGACAAGGAATGGGCCGCTTCAGTTGGGACTGAATTTACCTCTTGGGTCATGAATTAGGGCTCTTTTTTCTTAAAGAACAAGTTCACCTTCTTCTATGTGATGAGGCTTCACATTCTTATTGAAGGCCCGGGCCATTCTCAATTGATATTTCTTCAAATTATCCATGGTTTTCATACGTCTTTCGTCAAGAAAGTTGAGCTCATCATGTCTGACCTTCATCCATTCTCCTTCATGTAGCTGACTATCAAGGAGCACCCTTAGGGAAGGTACCAGGATTTCCACGGGTAGAATTACCACAACACCATACACCAAAGAGAAAGGTGTTGCCCATGTCGAGGATCGTACAGATGTCCGGTATGCCCATAAGGCAAGGGGTCACTTATCAGCCCAATCCTTATGTGTTTCAGTCATTTTCTATAGAATGAATTTGATATTCTTGTTAGCTGCTTCAACTGCCCCATTGGTCTGCGGCCTGTAAGTGGTAGAGCGATGCCTTATGATACCGAACTTTGTGTAGATTTTATCGGTCTTACACCAGAAATGGGATCCCTGATCTGATATCAATTCTTGAGGTACTCCATTCGTGCAATGATATTTTCTTGGATGAATTTGGCTACCTTAGCATACGTGAGGACTGCATAGGACTGAACTTCTACCCACTTTGTGAAATAATTAGTGGCTCCCAAGATGAACTCATGGCCATTGGATGCTTTAGGGTTGACCTTTTTAATGATATCAATACCCCATGTGGAGAATGGCAAGGTGCACTGAGCGAATGCAACTCTATTGGCAAGATATGTATGATGTTAGCAAATATCTGACAGTTATGGCATTTCTTGGCAAACTCCACGCAATCTGCTTCCATTGTGTTCCAGTAATATCCTTCCCTAAGGATCTTCTTAGATAATATCTTGGCATTCATGTGTGGTCCACAGAGACCTTGATGAATTTCTTCCATGATAGTTGTAGCTTGTTCCTCATCTACACACAACAACTATATTCTGTCATAGGATCTCTTGTATAACAAATCCTCTTGGAGAATAAACTAGTGGCATATCTCCTCCGAAACTTCTTCTCTCTATCAGTTGCTTCAATTGGGTACTTTCTTTTCTTGATGAAATCCACTATGTGAGCGAACCAAGACCGACCATCCACAGTGAGAGAGTTTACAGAATTCTTTTAAATGGGGCTACTTCTTTGCTTTACCAAAAATGGTCAGACTCGAGCCATAGGGTTGCACTTTACCATAGAAACCAAGGTTGTAAGGGCATCAACAAACATGTTGTTATCCCATTGGAAGTATTCGAAAGAGATCTTCTCAAAGTGTTCAATCACCTTTTCCAGATGTTCTTGATATGACTTCAACTTTTCATCTCTAGTTTTTCACTTTCCTTGCGTTTGACAAATGACAATGGATGAATCTTCGTAAACCTTGATCCTTTTCACCCCAATAGTTAAAGCAGTTTTGAGCCCTAAAGCATATGCTTCATATTGTTGGTACAAGGGAGGTTGAGGCAAAATGATGAAGGTAAATAAAGACCATCAGGAGTGACTAGCAATATTCCCACACCACATCCCTTCTGATTGGAAGCTCCATCAAAGAATAATTGCCATTCATTAATTATATCTTCTTCCTCTACCACTGCTATTCCTTTATCGGGAAAGGCATCATCTAAGGATCTTCCATCTTCTATGGGGTAAGCAGCCAAATAATCAGCTATGGCCTGGCCCTTGATAGATTTCTGAGTAACATAGGTGATGTCAAACTCTGATAGCAAAAGTAACCAATAGGCCATCCTTCTTGTTAAGGCCGGTTTCTCAAAGAGATATTTGATGGGATTCATCTTTGAGATCAAATGCACTAGATAGGAAACCATGTAGTGTCGCAACCTTTTAGTTGCCCAAATTAACGCAGCACAAATTCTTTCCAAAGATGTGTACCTGGTCTCATATTCTAGAAATCTCTTACTGAGGTAATATATGACATGCTCTGCCCCCTTTTTTGTCTCCTTCTATGCTAGCAAAGAGCTCATGGAATATTCTCCCACGAATAGACACAACAGAAGTGGTTCTCCTTCCACTGGCAGTGTCAATACTGGTGGGTTCATAAGGTACTCCTTGATCTTGTCAAAGGCTTGTTGGCATTAGTCATTCCATTCCGTGGGCTTATCCTTTTTCAGTAGCTTGAAAATTGGTTTACAGATTGTAGTCAACTGAGCTATGAATCCGCTAATATACTGGATGTGACCCAAAAATTCTCGTAGTTACTTCTCAATCTAAGGCGTGGGCATTTTTTGAATTGCCTTGATCTTGATAGGGTCGACTTCAATGCCTCTTTCAGTCACTAAGAAGCCTAACAACTTTCCCATTGTTGCCCCAAATACACACTTCTGAGGGTTCAACTTCAGCTGAGACTTGTTGATTCTTTCAAAGAATCGCCTTACTATGAGAATATGCCCCTGTCGATCTTTTGACTTTACTATCATGTTTTCCACATAGACTTCGACATCTTTGTTCATTATGTCATGCGATATGTCTGTGGCTGCTCTTTGATAAGTTGCCCCGGCATTCTTTAGTCCAAAAGGCATCACCTTGTAACAATAGGTTCCCTATGGAGTGGTGAAGGCTGTCTTCTCACGGTCCTCTGGGTGCATGCTTATTTGATTGTATCCCCAGAATCCATCCATGAATGAAAACGAAGCATACCTCACTGTATTATCCACCAATACGTCAATGTGAGGTAATGGGAAGTCATCTTTAGGACTTACTTTGCTAAGATCTCAGAAGTCTACGCATGTTCATACCTTTCCATCTTTCTTTGGTACTGGTACAATATTAGCCAACCATTGGGGGTACTTCACCACTTGTAGGAACCCCACATTCTATTGCTTCACTACTTTTTCTCTGATCTTCTTACTCTATTCTGGCCGTATTCTTCAGAGCTTCTATTTTATTGGCTTTGTTCCAGGGTAAGTCAGCAATCGATGTTGTATGATGTTGGGGTCGATACCAAGCATATCCTTGTAAAACCAAGCATATCCTTGTAAAACCAAGCAAAGACCTCGGTGAATTCCTTCAGAAGATCAATCATTCATTTTTCTTCTTCATCATCAAGGGTAGTGCCAATTTTTACCTCTCGAAGGCATTGGTCGGTTCCTAGATTAATAACCCGGGTATCCTCATGGATGGGTTGGGCTTTCTTTCATTTGTATTGTTTTATTAATTCTTGATATTTATTAAGCTCATCATCAGAAAAAAGAGGCAAGTTGTACTCGGAATAAAAAATTTCATTCATGGAAGGAGTAACAGACTCGACATACAAGGACTTTGGACTCTTCTCAAGAGGGGAGGTTGACACAGAATCATAAAAAATAGACTCAACTACAGACTCAAAAACTGGCTCAATGCTTTCGCTAGGGGTAATCAGGCTGGTTGACTCAAAAGCATGAGCAAACTTGAAGTTTTCCCCAATGCTTATCTAGGTCAGAAGTGGTTCAGTGGCTTGATGGATGAGGAGATGTGGGAAAGGGCCTTCTTCTCCTTCTGAGAAAGTTGCTACTATTTCTTCAGGGGTGCAATGGTTCCTTTGGACAGGTGTCCGCTTCTTTATGAATACCAGCTGATCAATCTCGTGTTCTTGGAAGCTGAACTTTTTGAGGGGTGAAGATCGGTGGAGACTGCTCAATCCTTTTTCTTTAAAGTCTATCTTTTCGAGCCTGTTAAGGGATGCCATCCTGGTACCTCAGTCACATCTTTGACCACCTTCACGAGCCTTCCCATTGCAATTGGTTTGGGCACAGTACATACAAACCATCATCCTCTGTGCTTTCCTCTATTTTGCATACGTGCTTCTTCCTCTAAAAGGATGGGGTTTGAGCTCATGCAACTCTCGGGCCCTTGGCTCTTGTAGGAGGGAGAAAGTGAAGCCTTTCACATCAAGGGAAAGTGATAGACTCCAGGTGACTCTTATTTTCTTTTTCCACTCCCTTTTCAAGAGGACTGGAGGACTTGGCAATTCTTTAGATTGGATTAGTGTTATGGGATTACTAGAGGTGAACCCATCTTCAATCATTGCAACTTCCGCTATCCCAGTAATACAGTTGTCTTGATCACTTTCCTTAACCAGAATTTATTGTTGTTCCACTTCATGAGTCACCTAATCGAACTCGTCTTGGAAGAACACTTCAAGTCCTGGTTGCATCTTGGTGACGATTTCATCAAATCATGGCTCCACATTTCTATAAAAAGGGAAGTCCCCTCCTTTTTTCACGAAGTACCCATTGAGAGTAGGGTAGTAAGTGACGGAGATCTTCCTAGTCATCCTCAGCACTTTCTATCCTTTAACAATTGGGGGAGTGTACCCGAGGCCATTCTTCCCTTTGTTCACTGCCAAACTAGGCTGCATTGGAACTCCTTGAAGATATTTTCCTAGCCCCATGCCAGGAAAGTACTGCATATTCTTCATCATCTGATTCACTGACGGACTCTAGATGGCTTCATAGTTAGCTGGGATTTTCTCCTTTGGAGCTTCTTTGGCAATGGCTATGCAAGTGGTGTCTAATTCAAAACCACTCAGTTGCACCTCCTGCTCTTGTTCTTCCCCATTTTCAATGTTGGCCAAATTGCTAACCACTTCAGGATCTTTGGCACTAAGACCACCTTCCCCTCATGAATGAACTTCATTTTTTGATGGAGACTAGAGGACACCGCCTTCTCAGGATGCAACCAATGCCTTCCTAAGAGCATGTTAAAAGCTTTCGGTATATCAATGACTTGGAAATCAACATCAAACTTCACCAGGCCAATCTTTACAGCAAGGGTAATGATGCCAAGGATCTTCCTCTTAGTATTATCGTATGCCCTTATGGTTTGGGTGGTTGGCCTCATTTCTTCCAAGTTGATGCTGATACTCTTTGCTGATCTCAATGGTAGCAAATTCAAAGCAGACCCATTGTCAACAAGAACCTAGGGAACCACTTTCTTAAGGTATTCAATCGTAATGTGGAGAGCCCGATTGTGTTGGGTTTCCTTAGGAAGCTCAAAATTTGAGAACATCAGGGACTGGACCCCATATGTTGCCCCTACTATATGTGCGAGGTGTGTTAGTTTTATCTCGATCAAAAACTTGCACATTAGCGAGAGACCTTAAGACTGCTTCATGGTGCGAAGGGGACGCCATTAACAATCTCCAAATAGAGATATTTGCCTAGGAATTCTTAAGTTGATCCAAGACTGGGTTCTCTGGCTCTTTCTTCATTTTGCTAGTTTTGGCCTCATTAGCCCTTGGCTGTTCTACTGCTAGAGCCTTGCCCTTGTAGTCTTTCCCACTTCTAGTTTCCATCATGTTGATTGGTTTTTTCATAATAATCTCCATGGGATAACTATCTTCATCATCACTATTGGTTAGGGTGATTATCCCCACCATATAATCATTTTCTTCTTTTGATTCTCCTACCCTACTTGGGGTGAGAAGTCGAGGACCTCCACAAATATCCATAGCCCTGGCTTGTAGCTTCTTATATGCAATATTTTCCTAGCATGGGACTAAGGAAATATCATCAAGGAGTTCCAAAGCAGCCTAGTTTGGTAGTGAACAAAGGAAAGAATAGTCTCGGCTACATAACTCCGACCACCCAGGGGCAGAAAGTGATGAGGATGACCAGGAAGATCTCTGTCTCTTATTACCCTACTCTCAATGGGTACTTTGTAAAAGAAGGAGAGGATTTGCCTTTCTATGATAAAGTGGAGCCATGGTTTGATGAAACTACCGCAAAGATGTAACCAAGATTTGAAGTATTTTTCTAAGACAAGTTCAACTGGGTGACTCATGAAGTGGAACAACAAAAAATTCTAGTCAAAGAAAGTGATCAAGACAATTGCATCCCTGGGATAGCAGAAATTGCACTGATTGAGAATGAATCTTCCTCTGGTAACCCTTTAACATTGATCCAATCGAAGGAGGCACCAAGTCTTCGAGTCCTCCTGAAAAGAGAATGGGAAAAGAAGATAAGGCTCACCTGGAGTCTACCGTTTCCCATTGATTTGAAAAGCTACATTTGCTCCCTCCTACAAGAACCAAGAGCCCGAGAGCTTTATGAGTTCAAGCCTCATCCTTTCAGAGGAAGAAGTGTGTATGCAAAGCAAAGAAGAGTACAAAGAATGATGGTTTGCATGTACTATTCCTGAATCAACTGCAAAAGGGAAGGTATGTGAAGGTGGTCAAAGATGTGACCAAGGCATCGGGATGGCATCCCTCAACAGGCTTGAAAGGACGGACTTTATAGAAAGTGGATTGGGTAGGCTCCATCAATCCTCACCCCTCAAAAAGTTTAGTTTTTGGGAGCATGAGGTTGATCAGCTGAAGAAGTAGGTGCCTATCCAGAAGAACCGTTGCACCTTTGAACAAATAGCAACAACTTTTTTAAAAGGAGAAGAAGGCCCTTTGCCACACCTCCTCATCCATCGACCCATTGAACCGCTCTTGAACTGCACAAGCATTGAAGAGCCTAAGTCTCTTCTTCTCTTTTGAGGTATCTTTCTTTCTATGATATTGGGGATCTTTTTCTTTATATCTTTGCTTAAGTATGTTCTGTGGTTGCCGGTCTTCCAGATCCTCCACATCAGAACAAGTAGGTTAATAGTAGGTCAAGTAGACTAAGAAGATGAGCATATTTGTCTCATGTCCAATAACCTGCACTTGTGAACATTGGCCTTGAGATATTTGGTGAGCTTTTACCATGATGGCATTGTTGCTCTTTTCATCTCGGCATTAGGATTCCTCTGTAGATTATTGTGTAGATCATCTCGGCAGACACCTCTCTATTATACTTTAATGAATCCCCAGTGTTATAGTTTGACTTATATCCTCGAAGGAGAAATTCTCCTATCATGATATCCTTACCAGTGCCTATTCTTGCTCCATCTCGGCCTTTTACTTTTTCTTCTTCTTCCTCGACTGAACCTTTACCTCTACGTTCCAATAATGCATCAAAAGTTGATTATCTATATGAGAAGCACTATCTACTTGAAGACTAGTAGGTACATCCAACAAATTACCCTATAGTAAATCCTTATACTGTGTTTCCCAAAAATCCTGCAATTTTTGCACCTAAGAAAACCCTTGTTGCTAAAGAGTTAGTCCAGACATCTAGGCATGATCAGTGTGTCATCCCCGCTACATCTCAAAAGCAATTCTTTACTCTTGAACTACCTCCTGATCTACCTACTACTTCGATGGCCCAAGGCTATACTCACCTCTATTTTGGAGCAATCCGTTTAGCCCTTTCTTTCCATGGCCGAAAAGGGCTTCCAGTGGTCACAAGGACGGATCTTCTTGCCAATCGGTTTCAAAAATTTGAGCATGCTGTCATTACAGATATCCATACTACACTAAATGCAAGAACAGTTTTTTTCACCATCTATCCAAATTATAATATTCCTCTTTATGATCTACATCTCACCACTGCTCTACAACTTCAAGTCCAGATCACAGGTGCTCCACAATCCCCTGATACTAAGAAAGCAACTCTTCATTATCAGATGGTCTATCGGCTTCAAAATCATGCTTTTGACCTTATTACAGACCATTCTTCTGATGCTCTCCTTATCATCATAGATTCTTAGTAGGTTCCTGCTATTAATTATGTTCCTAGACAGATCTCTCGATCTGACCTTGTGAAGTTATTACCTGAAGCATGGCTTCCTATGTATGAGCAGCGAATACAAGCTCAAAACTAGGCACAATCTCAACCCCTTGTCTCAATAGATCCTACCTTTTCTCGATGACCAGATGGTCAAGTTGAGATTTGTTTTCCTCCTCCAATTTCAGCCATTCTGCCTATTCTGCCTCAGCATCACTGCACTGAAGAACTCCTTTTTGTTCCCATAGTAGCCTATAATGAACATGGTGATCCTGTTATGAGTTTCAAAGTGCTTCTTGACACAAATGGTTTGATGTTTCTAACTTCCTCTCTTGTTCCTCTGAAGAAAGTGATGATGAACGGAGTAAGCTTGAAAAGCCTAGAAAGAAGAAAAGCTCTTAGCAAAGCCTCCAAGAAAGGTATGAGCTTGGAGACTCTTTTGTTGGTCCCTTGGGAGAGGACAATGGTAAATACCAATTCCTTGTGGAATACGGACATCCTTCCTCTCAGACAAAAACAGAACTCCTCCCCTATCATATGATTCTTTCGCCATCATCACCAGCCTCTAGTTCTTCTTCTATCCAGAAAGATTTTTCATCTATCATGGATTTTGAAGGTAATGAACATAGATAGCACCAATGGAAGATCCATTCTAGAGTTATCCATTCCAATGGGCAACCATCTCCTCTTTCTCAAATAGAAGCTACTTTGAATTGCCAAGTAGAAAATGCTTTACTTCAAAATCAGTACCTATAGCAAATTGCCCAGAATCAACAACAGATGCAACAATCCCAAGGAGTACTGCAATAATCTATTTCTACCAATTCTTGGATGATAAATGAGTTAAAGGCTAAGATAGAAGAAGTACACCAACAACTATTGGGAATTATGGCTACTGTTTCAGATTATAACCAGGCACATCATCTTCTTTCAGAAAAGGAGAAGAGAAAATTTTTTTAAAGGCCTAGCTCAAAACCCTTCAAGCATCCCAAGCTTTTTCACAAACCTCTTTCCTTCCTTCTGAAACCACTCAAACTTTTACCCCCACACCCTTTGTACCTCCTTCCAAGCCATATGAGAATTTCTATGATTCTCATATGAGTATTGGTAACCCTAGTGTAAGGCCTTTGCCTACAACTATTCCACATAACTCTTTTCTTATAGACATGTTAAAAGCTGCCCATGATCAGCAGCACCAATTAAAGCCGACCCTAAAACCCAAACCCAAGCCAAAGCCCACCTATATAGAAACCTAACTATCTAGACCACCCCCTTTCCATGTTCCCTTCCACTATATACTCCTCCTTCCCTTGGCCCTCCTTCATTAATCCCATATATTCCACCTCCTCCGTCATCCTCATAGCCAGCCCCAACTTGTGGTCTATAGAGAACCCAAACATCCTCTCTTCCTTCCTAAAAACCTTAGCCTCTTAACCTCCCCAGCCTCAAGTACTATCATCTCCAGATGTTTCTGATGAGGAAAATTACAGGCTTGCTTTTTTGAATGAGCCCTAAGATACGATGATGGTTTTTGAGCAACAAGCTGATGGTGCTACAGTTACTGACATTGGTGATGATGAAGAAGAAGGTGAGGGTGAAGCAACCAATCCTCAATAGTACTCAGGTAGTGGTGGTGGTTCTAATCCATATCATAACCAGGATCCAAAACATTTTTTCACCCTTGATGATGTCCCCATACCCAAATGGCCGGATAGAATTTCAGAATTTCATGCTTGGCTCACTTCTGAGCTACTTGTTGAAGGGGCTACCCCAAATTCTGTTAACTCAAAGTTTTTGGCAAGAACACAAGGAAGGTTGAGAGAATGGTTCCTTTCCCTTGGAGGATATCGACAACTTAAACTAGTCCAAGTTCCTACGGTTGAAGCATTTTTTGTCATTCTCCACAATGATTTTCTTAGTCCTCCTCAAAATCTTAAAGAAAAAATGAAATAAGAACTCCTCCAAATGAAGTGTTATTCTTTTTAAAAGAAGGATCTTGATAAACACTATAATCGAATGTCTTCCCGATTTTATCATATTGGTGGACCCGATTACTCAACCCTCAAATGGATCTTCCTTAGTTCCCTTCCCGAACCTCTTGGAGATGAAGCAACAAAATTATATGAACAACAAGGTATTACCATTGATCGCCTCTCTCTTGGTGAAATTTATCAAAAGGCTCTTTCTGCACTTGGAAAGTATTGCAATCAAAAGCAGTTTCTTAAGGAATGGGATAAACTTTCCTCCATGCTAAAGAATGATGGGGACAAATCCCATTTGCAAATCAAGTGCAAAGATCCACATACTTGTGACTACTCCATAAAAAGGAAAAATCACTACAAATTTTTCTGAACCTACAAGAAAAGATTTGGCAAAAATGGACGGCAACCCTCTCACAAGAATCGGAGATGGAAATATCTTCGTAAGAAGAAGGTTCGTGGTAAGAATAGTGATCATTGCTATGTATGTGGAAAAAAGGGGCACTTTGCAAAAAATTGCCCTAATCAGAAGAAGCGGGAAAAGCTAATCCATATGTTATCTCAATTCCAAGAGCCATATGAGGTCTCTTTGATGAAGACATTGAATCAGTCTATTCTTTGGATGATGAACTTTCTCAGGATTCTCTATTTACCATTGAAGCACCTTTAGATCTACAAGATTTTTCCTCCTCCTCTGAAGATGAGTCTGAGGGATTTGAACCCCTCTACTAGTTAGATTTAGTTTATCCAACTCCTCCACCGGTATATACACCACTAGTTACTCCAGTCCACCCTAGTTATCTTCCATTTGCTTTCTTTGACACTGGATCTACAACAATCATTGTTAATCCAAACATCCTCCCATCTTAGTGTTGGAAGCCTTACAAACAAGAATTTCGGCCTGCAAATGGATATATCTTTATTGATGACAAAATCTCTCGTGCTCCCATCAAAATCAAGATATTGCTCACTTTGGTCATCAACCATAGAGTTCTAGGTTCTTCCCATCCTACAAAGGATATTCTTCTTGGTTTTGATGTTTTAAGTCAACTTTCTGCCTTAAAATGAACCCCTACAAGATTGAGATACAAACATTATTTTCTTCCATGGACACTAGTTACTAACTTGTTTCTTGCAGAATCTATGTCAACCTTCAAGGAGCATCTTATGGCCACTTCTTGTGCAAATAATCACACAGAATTCATGCAAAAATGCTCTTTTCCATTATGGCAGAATCTAGATTTCTTCATCCAGCTTCCTTTCAAAAAGAATGAAGATATCAACCCCACCAAGGTGAGCCATTCTGGAATGAACCCTGAACATCTTGCTTTGGCTATTGAGGAACTCCAACAGCTGCAACAGCAAGGGTTGATTAAACTAGCCACCACGGCATGGGCATGTGAAACTTTCTATGTGAACAACAGAGTAGAGAAAACTAGAGGAAAGATGAGACTTGTCATTAATTGTCAACCTCTTAATGCTTTTCTGGCAGATGACCAGTTTCCTCTACCAACAAGGCTAGTTCTTTTATCCCAATTACCAGATGCCCGAGTTTTTTCAAAGTTTGATCTAAAAGCAGGGTTTTGGCAACTTGGTATTCATCTAGATGATAGACCAAAGACAGATTTCTGCATTTCTAGCCATCATTATCAATGGAAAGTCATGCCTTTTGGCTTAAAAACAGCTCCATCCATCTTCCAAAGAGCTATGATGAAGATTTTCTCTCCTATTGAGAAATATGCTTTGATCTATATTGATGATATTCTTCTCTTCTCCA
>NW_024868929.1:26799-26900 GCF_013358625.1 Macadamia integrifolia
GTCTCCACCCATTCTACCCTTAATCTTTACCCTTACCCCTGGGGAATTCTCATATTCCCAATCCTCTTGTTTGTCCAAGCCTTACTTCCTGAACTATTCTC
>NW_024868929.1:28800-48711 GCF_013358625.1 Macadamia integrifolia
TGGTGGATAACACAGCAAGTCATGCTTTGTTGTCATTTATGGATGGATTCTCTGGATACAACCAAATAAGCATGCACCTAGAAGATCGTGAGGGACCATGGGGAACGTATTATTACAAGGTGATGCATTTTGGACTAAAGAACACCGGGATAATTTATAACAGAGCAGCTACGGCCATATTGCATGACATAATGAACAAAGATGTGAAAGTCTATGTGGACGACATGATAGTAAAGTCAAAAGATCAACAGGGGCATATTCCCATGCTGTGGCGATTCTTTAAAAGAATCAAGAAGTATCAGCTAAAGTTGAATCCTCAGAAGTGTGTATTCAGGGCAACAGTAGGAAATCTGTTAGGTTTTTTGGTGAGTGAAAGAGGCATTGAAGTCGACCCTATTAAGATCAAGGTAATTCAAAAAATGCCCACACCTTGGACTGAGAAGCAAAGACAAGGATTTTTTTTATCACATCCAATATATCAGGTGATTCATAGCTCAATTGACTACAATCTGTGAACCAATTTTCAAAATGCTGAAGAAGGATCAGCCTATGGAATGGAATGACCAATACCAACAAGCTTTTGACAAAATCAAAGAATACCTCATGAACCCACCAGTATTGACACTGCTGGTGGGAGGTGAACCACTTCTCTTGTACTTATCCGTGGGAGAATATTCCATGGGCTCTTTACTATCACAGAAAGAGACTAAAGGAGGGGTCGAGCATGCCATATACTACCTTCGTAAGAAGTTCCTGGAATATGAGACACGGTACACATCTTTGGAAAGAATTTGTGCTGCATTGATTTGAGTAACAAAAAGGTTGTGACACTATATGATTTCCTATCCAGTACACTTGATCTCAAGGATGGATCCCATCAACTACATCTTTGAGAAACCAGCCCTTACAAGAAGGATGGCCCATTGGTTGCTTTTTCTATCAGATTTTGACATCACCTATGTTACTCAAAAATCTATCAAGGGGCAAGCCATAGCCGATCATTTGCCTTCCCACCCCATAGAAGATCGAAGATCCTTGGATGATGCCTTTCCTGATGAAGGAATCACAGCAATACAGGAAGAAGACATAGCTAATAATTGCAATTATTCTTTGATGGAGCAGCCAATCAAAAGGGGTGTGCTACGAAAATATTGCTTATCACTCGTGACGGCCTTTATTTGCCTTCATCATTCCACCTCGATTTCCCCTATACCAACAATATTGTCGAATATGAAACTTGTGCTTTGGGGCTCAAAACTGGTTTGACTATTGGAGTGAAAAGGATCAAGGTTTATAGCAATTCATCTATCGTCATCTTCCAGACATAGGGAAAGTGGAAAACTAGAGATGAAAAGTTGAAGCCATATCAAGAACATCTAGAAGAGGTGGTTGAACACTTTGAGAAGATCTCGTCTGAATACTTTTAGAGAGATAACAATAGGTTTTCTGATGCCCTTGAAACCTTGGCCTCTATAGTAGAGTGCAACCCTATGGCAAGGGTTTGATCATTCTTGGTAGAACAAAGGAGTAGGCCCATTTATTAGAATTCAGTGAACTCTCTCATTGTGGGTGGTCGGTCTTAGTTCGCTCACATAGTGGATTTCATAAGGAAAAGGAAGTACCCAGTTGAAGCAACTGACAGAGAAAAGAAATTTCTAAGGAGATATGCCACCCAATTATTCTTCAAGAGGATTTTTTATACAAGAGATCCTATGACAGAATATAGTTATCCAGTGGATGAGGAGCAAGCCGCAACCATCATGGAGGAAATTCATCAAGGTCTTTGTGGACCTCACATGAATGCTAAGATGTTATCTAAGAAGATCCTTAGGCTGGGATATCACTGAAACACAATGGAAGCGGATTGTGTGGACTTTGTCAGGAAATGCCACAAATGTCAAATATTTGCTAACATTATACATATCCCACCAACAGAGTTGCATTCGCTCAGTTCACTTTGGCCATTCTCCACTTGGAGCATCGATGTCATTGGAAAGATCAACCCCAAAGCATCCAATGGCCATGAGTTCATCTTGGTAGCCATTGATTATTTCACCAAGTGGGTAGAAGCTCAGTCATATGCGGTCCTCACATCTACTAAGGTAGCCAAATTCATTCAAGAAAATATCATTTCCCAATATGGAGTACCGCAAGAATTGATATCAAATTAGGGATCCCATTTCTAGGGCAAGACAGACAAAATCTGTATAAAGTTCGGTATCAAAAGGCATCGCTCTAGCACTTATAAGTCACAGATCAATGGAGCAGTGGAAGCAGCCAACAAAAACATCAAATTCATCCTAGAGAAAATGGCAGAAACACACAAGTATTGGGCCAATAAGTTACCCCTTGCCATATGGGCATACTGAACTTTTATACAATCCTCGATGTGGGTGACCCCTTTCTCTTTGGTGTATGGGGTTAAGGCAGTTCTACCAGTGGAAATCTGGGTACCATCCCTAAGGGTGCTTCTTGATAGTCAGTTAGCTAAAGGAGAGTGGGTGAATGCCAGACATGACAAGCTCAATTTTCTCGATAAAAGGCATATGAAAAACATGGATAATTTAAAAAAATATCAACTGAGGATGGCCAGGGCCTTTAACAAGAATATGAAGCCCTGCCACATAGAGGAGGGTGAACTTGTTCTTCAAGAACAAAGAGCCCCAATTCATTACCCAAGAGGGAAATTTCAACCCAACTGGAGTGGCCCTTTCACTGTCAATAAAATTTTACCAGGAAAAGCTATGAAACTTATAGACCATAACGATGAAGAAATACCCGTACTGGTCAACATGGATCAACTCAAGAAATATTATGTCTAAAAGGGTGAATAGCCTGAACTATGTCAGACCTAATTCCTTTCGAGGGATATATAGGCAACTTAACATGTGCAAGTGTAGTCTCAACCATCTCAAGGCAATAAATTAGTTCCTAAATTAATAATCAAGGTATCCTAAAAGATCATCATAGTTTGTATCCCCCAAGAATCGCCATTTGGCATACAAGGCCATTAGGTATCTGTCGTTTGCCTATTGGTCCGTTAATTCTTATCTAGGATTCTATCCCCCAAGAATCACCATTTGGCATGCAAGGCCAGTAGGTATCTATCATTCACCTATTGTCCGTCAAACTCTTATCTAGGATTCCATCCCGTAAAAGAAAATTACCACCCGACACTAATTTATCAAGGCCAGTTTATTCCTCATCCTTGATCCGTCAAGAAAAAAAAAGAAGAGCTTGATGCAAAAATGGTAAAGGCTTGTTTGAGTCATTAGCTAATGAGTAATGCTTTGATAAATCATCATATCTCTTTTTTTTATGATGGTTTCAGGAAAAGTCATGAGCTTGTTAGATGAGATGTTGAGGAATTAGACCTTGGACATGAACATAAGGGTGCCAGGATTACTAGAATCCATTAAAGTGTAATTTCTCGATCAGATCGAGTGTGTGAAATTACATCACCAATTACTCTAGCAGATGCCTCAACACTGGGATGCCAATCCGCATGTATTTTGGTTTGGATTAGTAGAGATCTTTCCAACTCTCAAAGAATTTTGAGTTTGTATGTTATCTCCACCCAAAGGCAGGTTATTCCAACCACCTTTGAAGAAAGATTATTCAGAAGAAATTCAGTACTTCTTCAGATGGAAAGAAGAGGAAATGAAGTAATTCATTAGGTATGGGAAGATTGACATTCTGAAGGTGGCCCAGATCTTTGTCTAATATCTACCAATGGGAGGAATCCATCAACCGAGATCACAGGACGCTTATTTGCTTTGCATGATAGCTCACTATGTTCTCCGAACTCCCAGGCGTGGTGCACCACCCATTCCGACTAAGGTAGCAAAATAGTTGATGAAAGGAGGTGACATCATCCCTACAGTCCTTGCAGAGACATTCAAAGGACTTGATGACATGAGCATTGGCCGTAGATTCTGACTAGATAATTATCAAGGGAGTCTTGCAATTTTTCAAATTTGGCTTCTTGAAAAGTTGAAGTTAACTAATCCATTAAAAGGAGGCCCACTTGGAGCTCTTTGTTACCAAGATAAGAGGGAAGTTCTGAAATTCAACCTCATCACTAACTGGGAAAGGTACCTACAAAAAAGGACTGTGCAAGATATTGCGTGGAGGTGCCCAGGGAGGCCACAAGAATATTTTTTGATGAAGACCCCTGGCTACAATTACGTTAGGTTGATGGAATTGACAGACACATCCTTTTACTTGCCTATGTACATCAGCCAAAAATATGGGCTCGAGGTGATGGACCCAGAAGAGTTAGTGAGCTTTCACCCACCTCAAGAGTTATCTCCCCACCTTGTTACTTACCTATCATGTCTATGGTAGGAAAATTGTTCTCCTTTCCATGTTATTCACTTGGTAATAGAATGAGGAAGTATTTGGATTTTGTGTTATCCCGATTATTCTAATTACGACTTGAGTTGTGGAATTGATTATACCTAAACATTGCAAACCACAAACAAAAACAAAAAGAAAAGGATCTCTTTGTGTCAAAGATAGATTTCCACTTATAAGATGCCAAAATAAAAGGGATAGCGAAAAGAAAAAGGAAAATATATACATATGTTTACACTTACAGGGACTACAGGAGCAGGTCCCTAAAGAGTAAAGTCATCATCTGAACTATACTCTGAGTCACCCCCGTGGAGTACTGGGGAACCTGCAGATGCTAGTCCATTCTGCTCTAGCTTCTGTGTCATATCCTGAATCAGTGCATCCTACTGTGTAATTTCCTGCTTGTAGGAACTGACTTGGCTCTCCAAGGTGACGATCCTTCTATCCTAAGGAATATAGGAAAGGATCAAGAAGAAGAATAATGAAGAAGAATGGCAAAAGGAAAAAAGAGAAAAGTAGGAAATACCTTAGCAACAATCATCTCGCACAGGCCATAATGCATCCTCCTGATCTCAAAATAGACCTCCAGAGATACCTAAGAAAGAGCATATCAGCCAAAGGCATTCAAAAGTCAATTGAAGGATGATTAGATACTCACATAGTCATAAGGAATGGGCAGCCCAATGGAAGCATCTACATCTGTGCTCCGCTCTAGAAGATGAGGGAGGTTGGGGCTGGCCGCATTGGGATAGCACCAAGCAGGAAAGCCATAGAAGAGGATGTTGGCTACTCTGAGTGACCCACTAGCACAAGTAGAGGGTCCAACTTACGAAGGATCAACAGCACTGACGTGTGACTAAACAGTAGAAGGGCCTACACGTGATGTCCTCCCCTGAAAGAACATCAGTCAAGACTAAAACAAAAAGAAGTTGAAGCATAAAGGAAATACTCAAGAAAGGGTAACATACCATTAAACCATCAAAACCAAGAGGGGTGCATACTGTCTCTACCTCCAAGAAGGCTCCATAGTCTCTATCGCAGTCGATAAATGATTCATCCCATACTCCATTAGTCAAACTCTCAATCTCGTCTATAGGGATGATCATGGTGTAGACACCCAATTTTATCACCCTCCTCTAGCTATGATGAAATATGGACCTTGGACATGACTTCCACTTTCGACCAACAGAGATGCTAATGGAAAAATTCCCCTACCTAAAACCCTAAAAATCCCCATGAGGGAGAGAGGAAGGTCTATATTTGAATTTTATATATGAAGGAATCTAGTCAAGATGACCATATAGATGAATAGTGATTGGAAACACAATTCCGACGATATATGATACGTTAAAATTGGATCAATGAATCTCTCGTAATCATCCCTGAAAAAGCATGCTTTCGTGCACATATTTCACGCACATGGACAATCTAGCTAGAAACCTGGAAAATCCCCTTCCTATCACAAACACCCTAAAATTTATCCCCTACCTACCAAGATAACGAAAAAGCACTCCCATACCTGAAACCCTGGAAACCCCCGCGATGGAGAAAATGGGTCCAATTTTGACTTTTTATATATAAAGGAATCCAGTTAAGATGACTATACAGATGGATAGTACTCAAATATATGATTCTAACGATATTTGATATGCCAAAATCGGACCAACGGATCTCTCGTAATTGTCACCAGAAAAACCCTTAATCGCACGTGTGCTTGCAGCATATGCACACAGCCATGCACAGCCCCCCTGCCATACACAGCCCCCTATCCATGGCCTGTTGGCCTGTGCCCTTGCTAGCACAGGCCCACGACCCTGCTGCTGCACCTCATGGCCCTATTGCTGCACACCCCCATGCTCATGTGCATGCTGACCTGCAAGCTAGCCCGCACACCTGTGTGTGCTAGTTGCTGCCCATGCATATACGCAACTGCTGCCCATGCATTCACATGCCTGTTGCCCATACATACACGTGCCCACCACCCGTGCCAACCTCCCCGCACACACTATGCACATTGGCCACACACCCATGCCAACCTCCCTGCATACATTGTGCACATTGCCCTCACACCCATGCCAAGCTCCCCACACACACTATGCACATTGCCCTCATGCCCCATACATTTCAACCTAACCTTGTGTGTCACCGTCAACAGTCGGGATTCGTATTGCCTTGACCTGATGAGTGAAGAAATCCCCTCTTCACCCACTCAAAGCCAAAAGACCCCTCCTTTTGCTAGTGTTTCTCTCTCCTTCAACTCCCCTCTTTACCTAGTGTGTAAAAGCCCTATCCCCCACCTTAAGCAAAACCTCACCCTTTTGTCCATTGGATAAAGAGGAGCCCCCTCTCTTATTGGCTGGAAAAAACTATAAATACCCCTCCTTTTATTTCAACAGACCAAAATCCCCCTTCACTCTTTCATAGTGAAATATTCCTCCCCTCCCCTCTTGATTTTCTTTTGATCTTTGAAATGATGTTCATCAAGATCCAAAAACTCATTCGGATCTTCGAAGTGTTCATCAGGATCTTGAAGATCTTCAATCCAAATTCTTAGTTAGATCCGGTTTTTAGCCAAAAACAATATGTTCCTGAGCCACCTTCTTTGAGTGTTCTTGAGAGTTCTTAAGCGTTCCTGAGATAGAATCCCCCTCCTTTTTTTGAGGTTCTTCGGGTCTACGAAGAGATCTTTGTTAAGATCTGAAACTCTGTTCGGATCTTCAAAGTGTTCTTCGAGACTTTGGAGTTCTTCAATCCATTTTTAGGTCAGCCCATTTCTTTTTAGAAATAGTCATTCCTAGCCAAACCCCTGTCTGAGTGTCCTTGGAATCTTTCCAGAAATAGCCATCCCAATGGAAGCTCTGCTCTGCCAAGGTGCCACCTCATCCTAAATCTAAAAATAGCCTTCCCTCGCTGAAGCTCTGCCGGAGTGCCACCTCATCCCTAGCCCAAAAATAACCCTCCCTAGTCGAAGCTCTGTTTGAATCCAAATCAGGAAATAACCTTCCCTAATTGATGCTCTGTCCGAATCCCAATCTGAAAATGACTGTCCTAGCCGAAACATTGTCCGAATACCATCACAATTAGCATTTCTCACAAAAGGAAGTTAGAGGTCAAGACCATCTTCCTCTGAGCTAGGAGAATCCAAAAGACATTCCGAGCTAATACTAATTAGGTGCCCACCTTTTTTACTTGAAACAGGGGTTAAGTTTTGGTATAATTTCTCAACCAACTTATCATAATGTAGACTTTATATAGACCTTGTTTTAGTGTATATAGTAGTTTGAATTCAATTAATGTATATATGTGTGATAACTTAGCAATACATGTGGAATAGTAATAATTATAGAAAATGTTCATTCTCAAGCATCTAGCAAGAAGACCGGTTGAACCGGGCAGATTGGGTGCCTAACACCTTCCCAATTCTGTAACTTGACACTTACACTAAATCTCTGGATCAAACCAAATATTGGGCCCTTTTCTCAAGAATCGGGCCCACCCCCGGGTCCTAGGCCTATAACCCTAGGTGGTGACTCCAAATCCCATTTGTATGATCCCGATCCCCGAATTGAACCATCATCAAATCCTTGTCTCAAATGATGAATTTTACACTCTTGCAAAATAGGCCTCCATGTATCTCCAAGCGGCGATATGGTGGTGCAGGGCCCACAAGCAAAGCACACACGATATGAACCCCTCCCCTCACATGAAAGAGAAAGAGAGAGGAGAGAGGATGGGGAGGCATAAGTCCATTTCTTCGGTCACTACCCTCATAGTGGCGACCTCACTGGGGATAAATGTCAAGATTTCGATACTAGATGCTACCTTTAAATACAAGAACATTTTCCACCATATTTATTTGAAAACATGTTTGGCTAACCCCATGTTTGTAATTATATTCACTAACTGCATCATGCATTGTGCTCAAAGTGAAATCATTTGGTGAGGGACTCTCTATCATACCTGTACCCTCAGGAAAGTCAGTGCATGTCATGGAGAGTACTTTGAGAGCAAATGATACCCGCTTCATGTATAAGAACGAAAAGTATCATCAAACGGTGCGGATGTTGTATTTGTGCCAGCATCCTCGAAGAGGTCCGTGCACTTTATAACATTCTGAGATTGAATGCGTAATAAAATGGCGAGGATGTCTGTATTTGTGCCAGCACCCTCGAGGAGGTCCGAGCACTTTACAGCATTCTAAGATTGAATGATGGTTACCCTACATTACACTTTTTCACACAATCACTCACGGTTCCACCACCCCGTGGCCAATTGCTTAACCTCATATGGAGTCATGAGTAATGGGTAAAGAAGTCACCCCCTTGATCTTGTACCTGTAGGTATAACCAAAGGATC
Source organism: Macadamia integrifolia (assembly GCF_013358625.1). Classification (NCBI taxonomy): domain Eukaryota; kingdom Viridiplantae; phylum Streptophyta; class Magnoliopsida; order Proteales; family Proteaceae; genus Macadamia; species Macadamia integrifolia. Next base: position 37,513 of record NW_024868929.1, read on the forward strand.
ACATACCTTGCATATATAGATCCTGTAAAGGAAGCCTTATCGATCCTATTGCATCCACGGAATGCTTGCATCATGTAGAAAATAGATGAAGAATCTAGGAGCGCCACAAGCTAACTGTAGGACTTGTTTGCAGTCTTGAAAAGGATTGTTCCTATATTATATTCCTGACGTAAAGAATTTCTTTCCTAAGTGGGTTTCAAATAAAAGGTGTTCCTCCTCTTTAAGAAGAATGTCCAAATATGGGACTCAGGGGTAATCCCGTAGCAGTCACGTCAAGTCCCAAGAAGTCCCAAGAAAAATCAGAAGGAAGGATACCTAGTGGGAAAAGAGCAAGGAAAGCATGAGTTTATTATTTGGAATGTCTTATGGGAATATTCTCAACAAGCCATTTGTATGAACATCTTGCTTATGACGTTGGGCCAACCAAGGGCATCAAACCCTATCCACCCCTACCATTTAAGGGACTGACCGTAGATGAATCAAAGGTTGTTAATTTAGTGAATGTATGAACAAGGGGTTGGGAATTCAAAAATCCTAAAATGAACCACTTTTGGTTCAGGTATAATTCCACACCTCAAGTATTCTCCGTGGTCTCTTTGGATGCATCAGGGTAATCGATTGACTTGCCTAAGTCCAGAATCACCTCTATCATCTCTTCGAGATTGTCCACTACCAGGTGATTACAGCCCAGTGTGCAGGGATCCACCCAACATGGAAACACCCGAATAGGCCTGGGTCCATCCTGTGGTGACCTTGCAGATAGAATGGCTGAAGTCAAGAGAGGGATAGCTCAGATATTGCATACACTTCAGAACCCTCTCAGAGCTGATCCCAGGAATGAGCTGGCACCGGTTACGGGAGATGTGGAATAGAATGGACTACAGGTCATCATAGGAATTCTTTCTAAGTCGACTCAGGAGAACCAGAGCATGTCTGACCATCTGTTCAGAGAGGATCTTCACCTACCCTTCTGAATGGTCAACGAGGGCCTATTCTAGGGTCCCTCCTCCTAGGGTAGTGATTGAAGATGAATAAGAGGAATTTGTAGCACACGTCCGCTTTGAGCCTTTGGAGATGGAGAAAGAAAGGAAGCTTAGAGCGCAGTTAGAAAAGTTAGAGAATATGATTCGAGCAGGAAAATGCTCAGAAGGCCAAGTAGTGGATTCCAAGGAAATGAGTTTTTTCTCTGGGGCAAGAATTCCAGAAAAATTCAAGTGGTAGACTGATAGGTTTGATGGGTCAGGAGACCCCAAGGCTCATCTTAAAGTCTTTCTCAGCATCGTCAAGTCGTGGCAACTTGCTAATAACCAGATGGGCAAGCCTTCATGTTAACCCTATCAGGACCAGCACTGAGGTGACTCACACAGTTGGAGTCATCACAAACTCAGAACTGGGCAACAATAGTGAAAGCCTTCACCAAGCAGTACTCTTATAATACTAAGGTGGATGTGAAATGTTGGGAGCTTAAGACATTGAGGCAGTAGTCTAAAGAAAGATTCACTACCTTCTTGATGAGATTCAGAGACAAGGCTACCAAGATAACAGATAGGCCTTCAGAAGCAAAGCAGGTAGAGATGTTGATAAAAAACTTATCAAAACTCAATTATGATGTACTTTACTATCAGCATTTGTAAACTTTTGATGCCTTAATAGCCACTGAAACGCGTGTGGAGAACTGAATTTTAAGAGAGGCCCAGTATCAAGGATCCTCCTAAGATGCAAGCAAGAACACCCGAGTCAGACGGGGAAAGGGTTCAAAAACTAATGTAGTGAGTGTAATTCAATAGTCAGTCTCACCAGCCACTTCTTCATAGCCCTTCATAATACAAGCAGATGCACCCGCCCAAAAGGCCCCTAGCCCAAGAAGGTAATTTTTTAATTTGGGAATGCCCGTAACGATCGCATATGAGAAGTTAAAGAAGCAAGGATTGCTATGGACAGTGGGTCCAAGTTTTTTGATTTGGGAATGCCCGTAATGACTGCATATGAGAAGTTAAAGAAGCAAGGATTGCTATGAGGGTAGCAGCTGAAGAAGAATGGACTATGCATCCCCATCCTCTCTCCTCTCTCTCTCTCTTCACCTTCATAGCAAGGGGGAGGGGTTCGAGTCGTGTGTGCTTCACTTGTGAGCCCCACACTACTATATCACCGCTTGGAGATACGTGGAGGACTATTTTACAAGAGTGTAAAATTCATCATTTGAGATGGGGGTTTAGATGATGGTCCAATTTGAGGATCGGAATTATACAAATGGGTTTGGAGTCGCCACCTAGGGTTATGGGCCCAGGACCCGGGGGTGGGGCCGATTCTTGAGAAAAGGGCCCAAAATTTGGTCTAGTCAAGAGATTTAGGGTAAGTGTCAAGTTACAGAGTTGGGAAGGTGTTAAGCACCCAATCTGTATAGCTCAACCAGTCTTCTTACTAGATGCTTGAGAACGAACAATTTCCACAATTATTACTATTCCACATGTATGGCTAAGTTATCACACATATATACATTAATTGAATTCAATCTACTATATATACTAAGACAAGGTCTATTTTAAGTCTACATTATAGTTGAGAAATTATACCTGAACTTAACCCCTGTTTTGGGTTAAGAGGGGTGGGCCCCTGATTAGTACCGGCTTGGACTATTTTTTGGATTCTCCTAGCTCAGGGGAAGATGGTCTTGACCTCTAACTTTCTTTCTTGAGTGATGTTGATTGTGATAATATTTGAATAGAGTTCTGGCTAGGAACGATCACTTTTAGATTTGGATTCGGACAGAGCTTCAGCTAGGGAAGGTTATTTTCTGCTTTGGATTCGAATAGAGCTTCTGCTAGGGAAGGCTATTTCTGGGCTTGGGATGAGGTGGCACTCCAGCAGAGCTTCCGTTGGGGATAGGCTAAGGGAGGGCTAGGCTGAGGTGGCACTTCGACAGAGCTTCTGTTGGGGATAGGCTAAGGGAGGGCTAGGCTGAGGTGGCACTTTGGCAGAGCTTCCTTTGGGAATGGCTATTTTTGGAAATATTCCAGGGACACTCGAAAAGAGGTTCAACTAGGAAAGGCTATTTTTGAAAAGAGACAGGCTGACCTAAAAATGGATTAAAGAACTCCAAAGTCCCAAAGAACACTTGGAAGATCCGAACAGAGTTTTAGATCTTAACAAAGATCTCCTCATAGACCCGAAGAACCTCAAAAGGGGGGTTTCTATCTCAAGAACGCTCAAGAACACTCAAGAACACTTGTTTGAGATTTTAAATGTAGCCGCAAGCATATGAATCAGTGTAGCTACGGGACGAACATAGGGAGAGCAGCCACTATGTTTTTTTACTTCTTTTAATAATGCGAAAGTGAACCAATTAATGGTTGTGATCTAATTCTAATTACCGTCCTAAACATATGTATCTAAAAAAATGTCCTAACCATTCGTCATCTAAGAATTTAAAGACGCAAGCCTAAGTAATTAAAATTAAATAAATAAATAACTGAAAATAAACAACTCATGTAATTTAAAAAAAAAGTAATAAAGGAAAAAAATGTTGAAAAAAAATAAAGTAAAAGAAAGGGGAGAAAGCTAGAGAGAGACTCACAAGTAGGTTTCTCTATTTAGCCTGAGGGATGCATCAAAATATGAGCTTCCCTACTTGACCAGAGAGTCACTCTTACAACGGTTACTCTACTTGGCTTTAGGGAAAGGGAGACAATTAAAATAAAAGCAATAAATTGATGGTTCTATGGCTAGGAGGGGCAAAGCCAACACATACACTAACCATGAACCTTGGGAGAAAGGGATAGAAATATTATAAAAATTAAAATTAAAATCCTAAATTAAGAAAGAAAGGGTAGTCAGAAGAGAGAATGAAAGGGGGCAGAGAAGACTATTGAGGGAGCCTACTTACTTGAACTGAAATCTTGATCGATTTGAGATACTACCAATACTAAAAACTAGATCTGGAATAAACCAAATCTGAAATTTTTAGTACTAGAGAAAACAAGTCTAAAGAAAAAAAATGGAACTTGAAAGATATGCTTCATAGCTTGTCTTGTCACCTAGAACTAAGCCTAGAACTAGAACTTAAAAATTAAAACTCCAATTGCTTAAACAATAAAAATAAAAAAACCGAATCAAAAACAAAAGTGCTTGCATTAATTGAATAAAAAGAACTTACAAAAGTGTTTAAAGCATAAACCTAAAACGAGAGCGAGAGAAAGAGATAGAGCAACTAAAAAAAAAAAAAACCTAAAAGAAGAATAAAGTGTCTTCCCTCCTCTTACATGATTTGAATTTATAGGGAACGGAAAGGTAGGGTAACAAATTTCTCTTTCCTAAAAGGGAGAAACCCACAATTGGTAGTGAGATCTTTTGAGACCAAAAGTGCTAAGGTGGAGGAGAGAGAAGAGAGAAATAAACATAGAGAAATTTCCTATAATTTTTTTTTTGCTTATTTTCTTTCCTTTTTTTTCTTAATTTATGTCTCTTCTTTTTCTCCCTCCAAGGGAAGATTTTTCTTCTTGCTTTGTGTGATTTGGACAATCTTTTGATGATGATGTGGAGGAGAGAGAAGATTTGGTCAAGATTTATTTCTCCATTTTTTTTCTTTCCTTTTTTTTTTTCTTCTCTTCTTGCACAAGAACCCCTTCCACGATTTTCCTTGCTTCTAATTTGATGTGGAAATCCCCTCCATGCCCTTAGTGCTTTAAGTGAGTGAAAAGTAGGAAATCTTCAATAAAATTCTTCAAAAAAAGACAACCTTGAGATTCAAACTTAAGACCTCCTGGTGAGCAAGGGAATTTTGCACACCATAGCTTACCAACTACACTAGGTAGTTGTTGTTGGAGAGATATGACGTCCGATAATGCTTAAAGCCTTTAAAATACAAAACCTACAAAAAAAAAGTAAAACCCAAGGTAGCTCCATTCTAAATATATAAAATACATGTTTTATTACCCTATATTTCACACATAAATGTGCTCATCAGAATTCCCCCACACTTAGACTTTGCTAGTCCTCGAGCAAAACATAAAGAAAAAGAATAAAAATAAAAATCCTAACTCACTTTCGTAGGAATCACAGTTGCACTTAACATGTGCAACAAGCCTTTAAACCCCTAGGTCACCCCTAGTGGACGAGTTGTGTCTCATGGGTGTTTGTAGTGAATATACACCCAAAATTCAAAATAAACAAATCCCAACCTTGGCTAAAGGTAAGGGCCATACCGATCCAGAGCAAAGATAATTTCTCTTACAAGAGACCCTCACACTTGAACTTTTATTACCTTTTATCAATTCTAGGCACTAGCATATTTCTTAATTTGGAGCTCACCTCGTCTCTTCCAAAACATCCTTATCTTAAGGCAAAACCACATGTGAAGAAATAGGGAACCAATGACTAAGGTGTTGGAGTGTTTTTAACCAAAACATATTACTAAGCATTAATGACATTTGCACATTTTTTTCTCATTTTTTTTTTTTTTGCTTAATAAACTCTATTCTACTCCACTACTTTTGGCCTGAATGACATGGTGGAGAAAACACTAGACACCCAAGTTACTATGTAGCTTTGCTTTTTGCATATGCCCACAAAGACACTGATGCTAGAGTTCCTTCAGAAGTTTCCTCCCAAAGAATTTCGATCAAGACACCACGCTTCCTGAGACGCAATGCCCTGTCTAGTTCCAAGGGAATCAACTCTTATTCTTCTTTATATCACATTTCACATTTCATTTAAAATTGTGCATTTGTCAACTCATGCCAAATTAAAAAGAATGTCTCAACTCCAAATCAAAAGTACAAAGAACCCACAGACTTACATATGGTCCAACACCATAAAATAGGGGTCTCTTATTTTTCAGAAGAAAGTCCCATCTTAAGACAGGCTTTTTTTTTTCTTCTCAACAGGGTTTTTATATATTCAAAATGGGTACCTAAGTCAAAACTTTTATTTCCATACATCAAGCAACTGAATGGTATGATCATTAGCTAAAAGCTAAAGTAGGACTTCATCCTTTAGCAAGCTCAAAAAAACGAAAAGAAAAACAAATAAAACAAAGTGGAAAAAGTAGAAACTGGTTTCCCTCCCCCACACTTAAGTCATGCAATGTCTTCAATGCATGGAAAGAATTAAAAATGAAGACAATGCAAGGGGGTCATACCTGATTAAAAGTTAATCATTAGTGTAAAGAGGTTCATGGAGATCCATGACCTTTTCACTACCAGTATTAGGAAACTCGAGGAATGGTTTCAAACGCTGACCATTAACTTTCGAAATTACCCCTGTTCCTGGATTCAAAATCTCCACAGCCCCATGGGGATATTACATTATGGACAATAAATGGGCCATCCCATCGGGATCTAAGCTTACTAGGAAAAAGATGCAATCGAGTGTTGTACAATAAGACCTTATCACCAATTGCAAAAGATTTACGTAGAATGTGCTTATCATGGAAAGCTTTAGTCTTTTCCTTATAAATCCTAGAACTTTCATAGGCTTCATTCCTAAGTTCCTCCAACTCAGATAGTTGGAGTCTACGATGAATTCTCACATCAGACAAATCAAAGTTGAGCTTCTTGATGGCCCAAAAGGCCTTATGCTCCAACTCAACTAGTAAGTGACAAGCTTTCTCATACATCAAACGGTAGGGAGACTGACCAAGATCGGTCTTAAATACAGTCTGATGGGCCCACAAGGCATCAATGAGCCTGAGGGACCAATCCTTAGGGTTGGGATTAACAGTTTTCTCTAAGATTTGTTTGATCTGCATATTAGATGCCTCCACTTGGCCACTAGTTTGGGAGGGATAAAGAGTAGATAACTTATAGGTGATCCCATACTTTTTCATTAAGGCCTCAGAAGGCCGATTACAAAAATGAGTATCCCTATCACTAATTATTGCACACGGTGCACCAAAGCAGAAAAAAATGTTCTCTTTGAAAAACTGGACCACCACTTTGTTGTCATTAGGTTTACAAGGTATGGCCTCTATCCATTTAGAAACATAATCAACGGCCAAAAGTATGTACAAATTTCCAAAGGAATTAGGGAATGGTCCCATAAAATTGATGCCCCATATATCAAAGATCTCAACTACCAAAATAGGGTTGAGGGGCATCATGTTCCTCTTATTGATACGGCCAAAAGACTGGTAGGCGAGACAAGCCTTACAAAAATCAAAAGCATCTCTAAAAAGAGTGGGCCAATAAAATCTGCATTGGAGAACCTTTGCGGCAGTATTCTTAGGTCCAAAGTGTCCACCACATACATGATCATGACAAAAAGAGAGAATAGAATGTTGCTTATGATCAGGAACTCATCGTCGGATAATGTGATCCAGACATATCTTAAACAAATAAAGATCATCCTAGAAAAAGTGCTTAACTTGGGAATGAAACCTATACTTATCTTGGGTGGACCAGTGATCCGGAGTCACACTTGAAACTAAGAAGTTGACAATGTCAGTAAACCATGGTTCACTAGACACTGCAAATAACTGTTCATCTAGAAAGTTCTCATTGACTGGAGAATCGACAGTCAAGGAATTGGGAAGTCGGGATAAATGGTCTGCAACTAGGTTTTCAACTCCTTTTTTATCCCTAATTTTTAAATCAAACTCTTGCAAAAGTAAAACCCACCTAATGAGATGGGCTTTGGCATCCTTCTTCTGAACTAAGTATCTGAGAGTAGAATGATCAAAATACACCACCACATGTGAACCAATTAAGTAAGACCGAAACTTTTCTAATGTAAACACAATCGTTAAAAATTCTTTTTCAGTGGTTATATAATTGAGTTGTGCATCATTTAAGGTCCTACTAGTATAATAAATAACAGTGGGTAACTTATTAATCCTTTGACCCAAAACTGCTACTATGGAAAATCTAAAGCATCACACATCAGATCAAAAGGTTCAGTCCAAACAGGTGGTTGAACAATGGGTGCATTGGTCAACTCCTTCTTAAGTTGTTTGAAGGATTCTAGGCACTCTTTAGAAAACTCAAAAGTTTGATCTTTGGCAAGTAATGAAGTGAGAGATCGGGCTAACTTACTAAAGTTCTTAATAAACCTTCTATAGAAGTCTGCATGCCCTAGAAAAGATCGGACGTCCTTAATAGATTCAGGAGGTAGTAAATTATCAATTAAATCCACTTTGGCTTTATCTACCTTAATTCCCTCCTTGGATATTACATGGCCTAAAACAATACCAAATTTAACCATGAAATGGCATTTCTCCCAATCCAAAATCAAATTCATAGATATGCACCTTTTCAAAACTATAGAAAGATGATAAAAACATTTAGAATAGGAATTCCCATGAATTGAAAATTCATCCATAAATACTTCTAAAATTTTTTTGACCATGTCAGAAAATATGCTCATCATGCATCGTTGGAACGTAGCAGGGGCATTGCAAAGCCCAAAGGGCATACGCCTGTAAGAAAATGTTCCATATGGGCATGTAAAAGTGGTCTTATGTTGGTCCTCTAAAGCAATTGGGATCTAGTTATAGCCAGAATATCCATCAAGAAAACAATAGTATTCATGTCCAACCAACCTCTCTAACATCTGATCAATGAATGGCAATGGGAAGTGGTCCTTCCAGGTTGCCACATTAAGTTTCCTGTAGTCTATGCACACTCTCCACCCAGATTGGACATGGGTTGGAATTAGTTCATTATTGGCATTGGGAACTACAGACACACCAGACTTCTTAGGCACTACGTGAACTGGGCTTACCCATTGGCTGTCAGAAATAGGATAAATTATTCCATGATCCAAGCACTTTAGGATCTCTTTCTTAATAGCTTCCATCATCACTGGGTTAACACTTCTTTGGGGTTCCATGGATGGTTTAGAATCCTCCATAAGATGTATATGATGTTGCACAATAGAAGGGCTTATACCCTTGATATCAGCCATGGTTCGACCTAGGGCTTCCTTATTATCTTTTAACACTTTAAGTAACTCCTCTTCCTGGCTAGAAGTCAAATTTGAAGAAATTATTATAGGAAAAGTCTGGTCAGGCCCTAAGAAAGCACACCTCAAATTAGATGGCAACTCCCTAAGATCTAGCATAGGGGGCTCAACTATGGAAGGTTTGAGAATGGAATTGGAAAGGGGTCCTAAGGGCCCCACAGGTGTGTGAAAACTCAAGACTTTAGAAAATAAATTTTCACTATCATCATCCAACTCATCCATACACTCTTGGAATTCTGAATCAAAATTAATATCAAAGTTGGTAATTAAATCATCAGAAAAATTCAGAAAATCATCAATCATATTAATCTCTTCTTCCATATGTGGTTGCTTGCCTATCCTAAACATATTAAACTCAATAGTTTGGTTACCAAAAGATAATCTTAGGAAACCATTCCGGTAGTTGATTAATGCATTACTGGTAGCCAAGAATGGTCTTCCTAGAATTATTGGGATCTCATCCTTGGTTGAGAAGGGTTTGGTATCTAACACAATGAAATCAACAGGGAAAATAAATTACCCTAGCTTTAGTAAGACATCCTCAACCATCCCTTCAGGAATTTTAACAGACCTATCTACCAACTGAAGAGTAGTTCCAGTGGCTTTCAATTCTCCCAATCCAAGTTGCTTATACACATGGTAAGGTAAAAGATTCACACTTGCGCCAAGGTCAAGTAAGGCATGCTCAATGTAGGTATTGCCTATGACACAAGATATGGTAGGGCTCCCTGGATCCTTATACTTGGCTGCTATAGGCTGAGTAATTATAGAACTAATGTTACCTACCAAGAATACCTTTTTGGATACACTAGTGATACATTTATGAGTACACAAATCTTTCAGTACCTTCGCATAAGCGGAGATCTGGGATATGGCATCCAAAAGAGGGATGTTCACTTCTACCTTTTTGAAGACTTCTAAAATTTTATCCATGGAAGCAGTCTTCCTTTTGTTTACCAAGCGATTAGAAAATGGAAAATGATGAATATAAGGACTGTTAGGGATTTACCCCTGTTTAGAAGAATCATTTTTAGTTTTCTCAACCAAATCATCTTTAGTTTCAAAAAAATCTTTAGGTTCATCAGACGAACCTGAAACAAGAGGCACACTTGTGTCCTCAACTGAAGGAGAGTTAACAGGAGTAATAAATGAGAAAGATTTAAGAACGCTCTGTTGGTACTCTCTACCACTCCTAAGGGCATAAACAATATTACATTGGTTAGAGAGCCCTTGTTGGGTCTGACCTTGTACTATATTCAGTGTGCATTAGTTAATGTTTGTGAACTAACAGGCTGATGATGCCTAGGGCTAGGCTCTGGTTGACTGGGTAAAGTTCCTTTCTCCCTCTCACGCATAATTGAGATAACTTGAGTGAGTTCTCTCATAAGATTTTGATGGCTTGTCATGAGGAGGGCCATATTTTTTTTTAAGTCACTTATTCTACTTGCCTCTCCAGTGTTGGTAAACCCAGGGGGTTGCTGATAAGATGATACGAGAGGAGCCCTAGGAAAACTAGCCTGAGGTCCTACATTTGACCTAGAAAAGGTATTTTGGGAAAAAGATTATTGTGCAAAGGGAGGCCGTTAGAGTCCAGGTTGTCCTTAATTATGAAAATTGGAAGGCCCTGCTTGATTGCCCTGATTCCAAGAGAAATTTGGGTGATTTCTCCATCCTAGATTGTAGGTATTGCTATATGGATTATTCTGGTATAAGGCATTAACACCATCATTAGAAGTGCCCCCAGAGTTGTTGGGGCATTCTTCTATGATATGTCCAGGGGACTAGCACCAAGCACAAATCTTAACTAAATTGACTGATGATGGCTCTCTAGAAACAATAGCCTCAATTCTCTTGATTAGGCTATCCAAATGGGCTTCCTTGGCTATTATCTCATCCATAAGATATCCTTTTCCTCCTATGGTTCTTTCACTCTCTTGGGTTGATTCTCACTCACGGGTTTTGTTAGCTAAGTCAAGTAAGAATTCCCATACCATTCCTTCATCTATAAAGGATGTGAATCCCTCAGGGCACATAGACTCTATCATTTGTTTAGTTGGGTAATCAATACCCTCATAAATTATTTGACATAAATGCCATAGGTCTAAGCCATGGTGAGGGCATTCTTGGAGTAGATCCTTGAATCTCTCTATAAGTTTGGAAAATGACTCACTAGACTTTTGCCTAAACTGAAGGATATCACTTCTAAGCTTATTGGTCTTGTGAGTTGGGAAAAACTTCTTAAGG